>NC_091202.1:31330184-31490184 GCF_040958095.1 Procambarus clarkii
AGGGCAGACTGTCCCTAGGCACTTGTTTAGCATTGCTCCTGCTCTGACAGCTACTTCTTCAGTGAGTTTGGGAGTTCATCCCTGCTGCTGATACCTTTTGATAGTTGTGTTTATCTAGAGGCTGCTTTCAGTATCAGTTCTTTTGATGAATGTTCCAGGTGTCTCGGGTATTTTGCCTGGACCTTACCTTCAGGCCCTGGTAATTCCTCTGCACGTCTTTGGTGTGGCTCACTGTGAGTTGACCTGCCAAGCTCACACTTGCTACTTGTGTGTTTGGCGGTTGTCCGTCTGTTTTGCTACAAATGAATGATCAGTTTTACTGTCTCCTCCTGCTGCTGCTTATTGGTTTTGTATTACCCTCTACCTCATGGCCTGTGACATTTAGTTCACCAATCTGCTTTTGTGGTTCTAGCCTATGTTTCTTGGTTTTGTTTATTTGCTTTTGTAGTGATGAGGTTCCACAGGTGGCTACCACTTTGTTTCCCATTTGTGTGTCGCTTGGAGCTCGTGTGGTTTCCCAAGAGTCGGCCTGATTCATTTTTGGCATTTTAGGGTTGGATCAGCTGGTGTTTCTGCTGCTACACTTTTCTCTGCTCTCCTTACTGTTGTCCATTAGGCTTTGTTGTGCACCCTCTCTTGGTGAGGGTTTTGGAACCAGGGCTACATTTTGTTGTGGGTGTAGCTTGTCCTTCAGAGGTTGGCCTTTTCACTTTGACACCAGAGACAATTGAGCTGTTGCTTCCCAAACAGGAAATTGGTAAATTTAACAACAAAGAGAAGTGATATTAGAAAAATACAAAAATTGCAATTTTATGATGATTATTTTACATGAATTGACAATCCAGATTTCATCTCAGCTTTCATGGAATCAGGATTTTTTTAGAAATTGAGATTCAGCGGGATAATCTAGTGGACTGATTTAGTCTGGATTTTCACAAAGTGCACTATATCAGGGTTCAGATTTTTTGAGTGCCACTTTATATCCATTTACCTTTACTTCAAATTAAGTCTTCTTATCTATCCACCACCATTAGTTTTGTCAGTGTTCACCTTTAGTAATTTTCTTTCATATTTTATCAGAAAACTCATCTAATCACATAGGCTTGCCTATATTTTATAAGTTTTTTGCCAGAAAATCTGCATTTTGTACATAAAATGTTGTGTACTCCAAATTGACCTATTGTAGTAGAGTATTCTTACCTTGATGGCTATCATGACCCCATCCATATTTCTGTAAAGCTAAATTATGACAATAGAAGCACAGGTCAGCAGTTAATTTTTACATACGTACTAATGATATGAGTGACTTTTATGTATCAGTATGAACTTTATCTCTTAGTTTATTTTAATGAGTTCTGTATGTGCACTTTTTTTTATTGACCTGTCTGTCGTCAGATGCGTCAAGCTGCAGATGAGGATCGCCAGTTAAATGCCCAACGAAAGCCTGCCACTAAGAAGATAGGAATGTTAACTATTGCGATGACCCAGATTAACAAACATAATCTCATTGAGGGATTCCTTGATGCAAACATATTGTCTGCCCTGACAGACTGGCTGGCTCCTATGCCTGATCGCTCGCTTCCTGCGGCCAAAATTCGAGAAGCCGTTATTAGATGGTTACTTCAGGTAAATTGTTGTCCATCATTAATTTATCTCTGGCTTGGTCATGGAGCCTAAATTTCACCATTCATTCATTCAGTGTTCTTGGGGATAATCATGTAGCCTTCCTTCTCCTTTGACCACATTAGTTTGCATTTCCAGAGTGATTATAAAGTTTGAGCTGCTGGTGTTACATATCCTAGGACTAGTCTGGTATATGCTGTGTGTATTATTGAGGAAGATTTCTGTAGGTACGTTCTTCCATACTATCTTTATATGTACCAACGTTGCATATGCTGCTGATTTTCAGTAGGATGACAATGCTGTAATGTATGTACAGTATTTTGTTAAAAGGTTGGTATTCGGATTTGAAACATTTATGGCCTCATAATATTTAATGTTTAAACTTTGTTATTTCATAAAATTACTGTATATAACAAATCATTAATCAAACATGATCAAATCTTTTTCAGTTACCACCGCTGTCACAAGACATGTTGAAGACTTCAGGTATAGGTAAAGCTATTATGTATCTCTACAAGCACCCAAAGGAACTCAAGCTGAATCGGGAGCGCTGCGGCAGACTCATATCAATGTGGTCGCGTCCGATTTTCAACGTGTCAGATGACTTCAAAAGTAAGAATAGAATATTGTGCATTCCTAACAGTTACTATTCTGTATAGCCATCACATCTCTAATGACTTCATTTGACTGAGCAAGCCCTATCTTCAGAGATTGGTCACATGTAATTGCTTGCCTATCTGCTCCATTCCATTGAATGCCCTCTAAATTTTGAGGGGAAAAAATAATAATAAAAATTGTCTATGTACAATCAAGTACAGTATACAAGAGGGTCTATACAAGAGGGAGGGTCTACGTGGGGCCTCGTAGCCTGGTGGATAGCGCGCAGGACTCGTAATTCTGTGGCGCGGGTTCGATTCCCGCACGAGGCCGAAACAAATGGGCAAAGTTTCTTTCACCCTGAATGCCCCTGTTACCTAGCAGTAAATAGGTACCTGGGAGTTAGTCAGCTGTCACGGGCTGCTTCCTGGGGTGTGTGTGTGGTGTGGGAAAAAAAAATAGTAGTTAGTAAACAGTTGATTGACAGTTGAGAGGCTGGCCGAAAGAGCAAAGCTCAACCCCCACAAACACAACTAGGTGAATACACACTGCATTACCAGTCTCCCTATACTGCACCTACATTTAGTTTAATAAAAAGCTTCCATTTCATGTCTCTTTTAGTTGTACTGTATACACTATCATTCAGCTCACATATGTTGTGACCGATGACTGTTGAATAATGGGGATTGCGTGCAGCCCTCTTAAGAAAGGCAGACAGTGCAGGTGTAGAAACAGGTCGGCATTCTTTATATTATAGCCACACGACGAGGCTTAGCCGGCCAAGTGCTGATTGGTTATCACCAAGACATCAAAATTATGCAATTGGTAAAACTAATATAAGTTGCAACCAGAATTTGTATTTATTTAAATTTAAAAATACTTAGAGCATAATAATTAATATTTTGTCATTGATAAATTCTAGTAACAATGGAAAGTTATCAAACAAACTGCATTCTGGCTACTTTCATAATAGTAGGGTTGTTCAGTGGAAATTACAAGTTGAGTCTTTGGACCATTGGATATATGGTGATATTTAAGGTCATTTTGAATGTAAAAATGGGTCTTATAGGTAAGGAAAGTTTCTAAATCTTGAGGTGGTGGTTTCCTTTATTACTATTGTTAGTGGGTAGCCATGTGTGTATCCCTATTGTGAGTGGGTAGCCTTATTTATCCCCTATTGTGAGTGGGTAGCCTTATTTATCCCCTATTGTGAGTGGGTAACCATATGTATCCCTGTTGTGAGAGGGGAGGGCTGCCGCTTGAATCCCCCTCATTTAGAATCCCCCTTCTAGACATTTAAATTGCTTTGTTAACATGATCATCACTTGCTAACACAAATATGGTAGTATTGCTCTCTTGTTAAGTGCTCGCTACTTGCCAACATAGGAAAGTAAGAAGTCATTGCCCCAGTAAATGCATTTTTATTATTATTATTTCAATTTTGTTCTCATGGGAGCTGCCTTCCCATTGGAAAATGATTGATGCTGTGTGTCATCCTCAAGCATCCAAAATGTATCTAGGAATTCAAGACTTCATAAGGTGTTCCTGCAACATTTGTAATTTTCCTCATGTGGGGTATTTTTATCACCCTGAGTAAACTTGCCACCACTTGCATGGACTTGTATAAACAAGTACATATATATTTTAATTCACTTGGACCATTGGAGCCTCATACCCGGGACCACAAATGTGTGTTGATAGGGAATGATGATTGGAACATACAAGTGGAAGTAATTAATGTTAAGAATAAAGAAGGGCATACCGTATACAGAGAAAATATTAGATCATTTTTAATTGTATTTAATGAAAGGTTAATGTTGAGTTGTGGAAGTTCTTAGGAGAGCACTATTTGGTACTGGTTTGAATGTTGTGAAGAACTGAAACAATAGTGAAAATGTAGGTCTTCCCTTACTACTGCAGGGGGGGGGGGGGGGGTAATGTTTCTACGCTCACAGCACCCCATGTTCCCACAACACACACAGCTCATTGTGCCAGCCTGTGGTCATTGTGCCAGATTATGTATTATGTCAGTCTATGCTTCTGGTGCAGTCTGTTCATATGCTGGAGGTATGCAGGAGACAATTCTGAATTGTCATGTGATTGAAAAACTTCTATAGTGGGATGATTTTGATCCTCATAATTTGATTACTGCTTCTCAGTGCCCTAAGTGGCTTTTCAGAATTCTCACTAACTTGAATTGTTGTCCCTATATTTTTAATTCTTAATCACATAAGTTAAATGCTGAATTTTAAGTTTACTTTAATGTTGAGTAATAAATGTTGTTGTTGATCAATATTTTTGTTTTGTCCCGTTTATTTTAGCATTATCTAAAGAGGAGCGCTTGGAGAGGGACATGGAGTTACATCAGAATTCAGGCGTCACCAAGAAAGAGGAAGTACAGTTAGATGAAAATGCGTAAGTTATGAAATAATTTTATGTAACAATATTTCATATGCTGTGCTCTGCATAAATACTGTCATTATACTTTTATAGACAAGTTCAGTACAGTATGTGAACATAATAAATATTTTGATCATTACCACATTTCCCACTTATGGGGTGGGAGAGGCATTTGTCCAGATAATATATGAGAGTTGTTTAGGAATGGAATGGTGATAGATAATTTGGTGAAATCACAGTGGACCTGCGCCACCACATTCCACATATGCACCAAACTGCTTCATAAGACTAGGTATTAAGTGTTCCGTGTGAGTATTCAGTACAAGTATATCAATCACTCTTAACAAACTTTCTTCAACTAACCTTGTTCATACCACTTCTCATACACAATTCACACTTAATCTCTGCTTCTTCACACACTTGCCATGTATTTCCATAATTTTGTTTTCCTCTCCTTGTCCTAATCTCAAATTCATTTGCACATACACTTCATTATCATCATCCATTCATTCAACATTACCAAATCCATTTTATACGCTCACCTCAATCTTAGAGTTTACAGACTTGCACTCCACATCCTTCTGTGGAACCATTCCATATTCTAAAGACTGCATACGTGCTTTTCTTCAGTTATCGGGTTTTCAGGTATTCAAACTCTTGAGGTCTTAATTATTGCGGAATTGGGGTCGCATTGTACATACACAACCCGTTTTCAGACTAAGTCCATTTCCTCCAGTGGTCGACCCCAAAGATGCATTCATAAATTTTAACGTGCTGTTCATTCAAAACAGGAATTTTCTTAAATATAAATTAATATTATTATATATTATGTGCATTTTAGGCATTGGTTAGGTTAGGTGTTTTAGGGTCTGTTGGCAATTATTTGTATTTATGGTACTTGGGTGAAGCATTTACAGCGTTGTGGTTCGAACAAAAATTGTCAGCGAAACACTTGTTCCGGAAGTGATCGGACGTCATCAGTTGTGAATCGTTTGTAAACCGGTTTTCATTCATAAAGAGGGGGTTTGGTGGGGCATGGAATGGACTTTGGCCTTTGTTTATGAGGACAGGCAACATTATCATTACCTTGCTTAATTCTGTCATGCAATTGGTAGATATCAGTCCAGAGAAAATAGTTGCAGAGTTAATTAAAGTACTGTGTATGTTCACCATACTAGAGGCATTGTACTCATTAATATCTTGTTTTGCCACTAGATCTTCTGTTTGCATTCTTTTATTATTTGCATACCTTCATTATCAGTGTGTAAACTTAATCTGGCAGTACTATGCAACTTTGAATGTACAGTACTGTTTGTGAAAATGTAGGTCTTCCCTTACTACTGCAGGGGGGTAATATTTCTACTCTCACAGCGACTGAATACTCAGTCACTCCTGAACTCTCACTTCTTCCGTGTGCATTGTGTTTCTTTTAGAGTTAGCCTTGAATGTGGAGGCGACTTGAGTCATGGGAATACTTTTGTGGTGTGTGTGCTCTCTGGGCTGGGAAAGGTTAATTTAATTCTGAGTTAACTTAAGAAAAAATATTCCCTATCCCAGTAAGTGGAAAGGGGGAGGGGGGGTGGGATATTAGCTAGCAAGAATGCTGCTTGACAATCTCTGTAATGCCGAGTAGTGCCTGGAAGAGTTTTTGAGGTTTTGAGTGTATTTGAATGAATCTTCCTGATGTCATTCCAGGATGGATTGAGCATTCTATCATGTCTCCCTTGGGATAATTTGAAAGATCTCTGCTGTTCTAGTGTAGAATGTTGACCATGCCCTGACTGAGCATGGTCCTGCCTATGGGACAAGTAAGACCTTATCTTAAGCTCTGGGAGCAACCAAGTGTCATATGCATAATTGAGCTTTTCATATACTGTACTGTACTGCACTTAAAGCTTTATATTTGTATGAACAACTTGAACAAATTGTTTTCAGTTCATTTCCTTGCCTGTTTGCCAGTTTAGTTGTATCTTCATTTCTAGGTCATGTTGTTAAGTAATTTATATTTAATTTGTACAGTATTTACTAGATTTTCTTTCACATTCTCATTGTAAAATGATTAGCTTCTAAATGCAAAGAATTCAGTATAACATTACAGGCAGTTCCCTAACTATGAACAAGTTACATTCTGAGAATGTGTTTGGGAGCAGTGTTTGGGAGCAGTTTGGGACGCAAAGCAAAATGTTCCATAGGTGCAATGCTATAAATGGGGATGTGTTCCTGGATCACCACAAATCCTCACAAGACTAATATTTTTGTGATTAATAATGTAAAAAATACAGTATATTATTTACCTTGAATGCCTACTTGTCTAAATTAGCTGTCCTGAAAAATAAGGTCTAATTATATGAATAAATAAATGAAAAAAAGTGTGTGTACTGTATTGGATTCAGTCATTTATAATTTATCTCACATGTTAACACCTCCATGACCTCTCTCCCTCCTTCCATCACTAATCCATCTACCCCACCCCACCGGGGGATAGAAATAGCCTAAGCTACTCTATCCCTTTGAGATGTATTTATTGCTTATCTCAATAAACATACTTGAACTTGAACCCACCCACCAACAGTAAACACGATCTGTGTGTATTACAACAGCGCTTTGCTAGTCTTCCATGTGATAATGGTCTAGTAATTGTGAGAGGCATGAGCACCCTGTCCTGAACCCAAGTTGCCCAGGGTTATGTTGACACTGTGATTGTGTGTTTTGTGATCATCTTATTATGCTTTTCAATGGTTTTAATGATGTGTGATGTAGAGCTTTTAGTTTATAATTCTTTGCATCTGCTTTACTATTTCCTTTGTAATAGAGTATTAGCCAGAATGTGCTAATGCATTCTGTGTTAATACAAAATATTTTGTTATTCTGTGTCTTGAGCAACTTTCTGAACAACATTACGCTTTAATTTTTTCCATGATGTTATTAGGAGTTAAGCCATATACAGTAATACTAACTTGTTATTAAATTACAGTTATTATGCTGACAATTATGAAAAGTTTTATGTACAATAAAACTTTTCATAATTGTCAGCAGGGAAAAAAAACAGGGATGTTTGAATTTGTTGCTTGTGATACTAATGAATGTGGGAAATGGCTTTGGCCATTTCCCTTTGGCTTTTAGAATGTAGAGGTTATAGGAATTTAGTGAGTCACATAATAGTGTATGAATAGTTTTTGTATATTAAAATGTAAGGTTAGCAAAATAGTTAAAAAAAAATTATCTTTCCAGGAAACCTATACGTCCAGGTGAGGCGGGTTGGTGCTACAGAGCTCGTGTTCCACGCCCATCAGGCAAAGATTATGTTAATCGACCTAAATGGCAAACAGAAGTGGACATTAGTAGGGTAAGTTTGCAGAACCAAATTTAGCTGTTGTAGGTAATTTTACTCGGAGATCTCTCCTGAATGGGTTTGTACAAAATCCTGTATAAAGCTTGCAATAAGTTCTGTGGGACAGATTATTGAACACACAGACCCGAGAATAATGGAATAAATATAAAGTAAAAGCAGGTCAGCTTTCTAAGACACTATTTATTCATGTAAAAGATTTAAACCATCCAACCGACTGGAATATTTTTCATAAAAATTTCTTTGTCGTATTTAACCCTTTGGCTGCATATCCCATCATATGAAGTATTAGGGAACTGCATAAGATTAAAAGTCTTGCATATATATGGAGCTCACATTTGCTTTCAAACAAGAAATGCTGTACCAATGATACTTTTTAAGACTAGTTCTCTCTAGAGTGGAATATTGTTGAACACTAATAATCCCATTCTAAGCTGGAGAAATTGCTGACCTGGAGAGCATGCAAAGATCTTTTAGTGGTAAAATCCACTCAATAAAACATAAATTACTGGGATCACTGAATGGTTTTTAAATCTGTATTTCCTAGAGCGCAGGTGGGAGAGATGCATAATAATTTACACTTGGAAAATACTAGGACTGGTCTGCACATAGACATGACACCACATGAGACCAGAAGGCATGGCAGGATGTCCAAAATAGCTCCATTGAAAGCGGACGTGCAGTAGGCACGCTGAGTGAGAATTCAATCGACGTGAAAGGTCCAAGACTTTTCAACACTCCCCCTCTACACATTCGGGGTTCAAAAGAGAACTTGATAAGCACCTTCAAAGGATATCTGATAAACACCATCAAAGAATAAAGGTTTGATGTCAGGCTGCCAGCGGCCGCATCAAACAGTCTGGTTGACTAGACCACCAACCATGAGGCCTGCTCAGAGACCAGGCTGTGGGACGTTGATCCTTGGATGCATTGATAGGTATATGACAGGACAGTCTTACAGATATGAATTTCTGGAGGTTTCCTTGGACACAGGCTGTGGAGAAATGGTCAGATGCACATTGGTCTTCTTTTGCAGTACCTCCTGAGGAATTCAAACATTTCTTCCTTGATGGATCCTATATCCTTTGAGTTGGTTCAGTGTCATGTTTTTGGCTACATTTCGAGGTTCTGAACTCAACCTGGATAATAAGTTTAAATGAAGGTGGCATATTAACCACCGCGCTGCGCCGAGTTTATTGTGAAATTTTCCGTGTGCATGAAATAAAGTGTTCTCCCCAAAAAAATTTCTTTGTAAAATGATAAATTCCCTTCTTGGAACATGTCTATGTTAAAATGAATACCAAATTCCACTTACTTTGGTTGTGGGGATGTGGACAAGGTGTGCTGTGACGTCATCAGGGCCTGGTCGCCCCGTGCGTGACTTGCTCAGACACGGTCGTGCGGATCATTCAAGCACCGAGTGTTGCCACAAATATATTTTCAATTATTTGTTCTCTTTATTTCCAATGCGGTATTATTTGATTTTTTATTGTATATGATGCATATTTGTGTCCTTTACAATATGTATACAGTAGAACGTTCATAATGTTCCATGGAACTGTGATTAATGTGTCCACAATAAATGTTTATTGTTGCAATATTATGTGTTAAAAATTCACTAAAATTACAATATGTACAGTTTCACACACTATGTACACAGTAACACACTGTATTACACACTCAGTACTTCAGAAGTGAATAATAATCAACGGAGTAGTCCATGGTACACAGCGCGACTTCGCTCTCGTTGCACCAGGTACAGATAGATTTTTGCTTCCTATTTCTTCGTTCTGTGTGCTTGCAAATAACGCCCTCACGTACACCTTTGACATTAGTACCTGTAGGTGGTATGTAGCCAAGCTTGTAAAACGTAAGGTAGTCTTGAAAAGATTACAGGAAAAGATAAATTTGTAAGGTAGTCGTGAAAAGATCGCTTTGTAAGATCCCACACAGTAAGTGATATAGCCAGCCTCAAAGTGTGTCCGTCAGTCAAGAAGAGATTCAGCTATTATCTATGGAAAACACCACCATGGAAGCTACTAACACTGTTCATCTATGCTACTTGTATCAGATGCATCATCACTGAATGCAGAAAACAATTCACCTATGTATCATCTAAATAAATTGGAGATAGCATAGCATAGGTGGGCAAGGAAGGCGCTCAGAGCTACAATTGGATACGCTCGCTGTATCGTCCTCATAGGTGCTGGATAACTTGCATCCGACCTTTGTGTTAGGTCCTTATTGTGCCTAGCTTCACCAATATTATGACCCTTATGTTCCTCAAACAATAAGGTTTGAATTTCACTGACAGAGCGCGATCTTGCAACACCGCGTTGGGCAGGTGTTTGGGAGCCAGAAGCGTGTGCGCCATTCATGGTTGCTCACTCAGTACTAAGCCAGCCAGCAGCGCTAGGGCATTTTGGGATTTTTTTTCCAAGTTGGCTGCCCCTCTCTGGAGGTCCTAAGAGACCATTTTGTCCACAACTAACCTCGCACACATTTAGAATGGGTACGAAAAAATCAGAAGAGTTTTCTCTGTTTGTGCAATTTCCCACCGACCGAGAATACTCGGTTGGCGCAGTTAAGTGGTTAATGTTATAGGAGGATCTAAACAGATTCAAAATGAACTAGAAATAGGAGATTCACTTCTGTGCTGACAAATGTATAGTGCTGAGCCTATTGAACCCTTGGACACAGGCTGTGGAGAAATGGTCATATGCACAAAAAATAAAAAATAAATATATATATATATATATATATATATATATATATATATATATATATATTTAATATATAATTAAAAAAAGATTCATTATAGAATTATTTATTTGTATGCAAAATGTAAGAAAGATTAAAAAATAAGTGAACATTTATCGTTTGACTGGGTGGAGGCGCACCCCAAGGCTGCATCTAGCACTTGTTTACGTCTGGTGCTTGACTTTGGTGATACTTCCTGTTTTTTTCCTCTGTTGTTTCACTGTTTAATCACTTGTTTTTCTTTATTTACATTCACAGAGAGCTATTATATCCATATTTGCATCATACATGTAAAACCCAGACAATAATTGTTTAAATTGTCATATGACAACTGCATTCCCCCTAATAACATTCATGATGATAACTGCATTCATACCATGAAATAGTAGCAGGATTTTTTTCATGGGTCAACATAAACTCCATTACATCCACATAGACCTATTGCAGTATAACCTTAGCTGAATCATATGTGTAAAACCCAAACAATTTGTAAATCTTCATATGACAATATCTGCATTACCCTGTGAATCAACAACTGACAATGTCTGCAGCCTATCTATCTTGAGGTTATCTTGATTTCGGGGCTTAGCGTTCCTGCGGCCCGGTCCTCGACCAGGCCTCTTTTATCTTACACATCCTCAGGAAGCAGCTCGTAGCAGATGTCTAACTACCAGGTACCTGTTTACTGCTAGGTAACAGGGTCATCAGGGTGAAAGAAACTGGTCATTTGTTTCCGCCTCCACCGGGGATCGAACCCGGAACTTCAGGACTACGAATCTGAAGCGCTGTCCACTTAGCTGTCAGGCCCCTAAGGGTTAAAGAAAATATAGGTTCCAAATATCAGTACTGTAGTAAAAAATTGCCAAAATGTATTGCAAAATGGATTTCAGTCTTGATTATAAAGAATTGAAAACCAAGAAGGCTATGCAGTAGTGTTAAAAATACTGTAGTGTTCATTAGAATACTAGGATTCATCTCAGTAAGTGTTGATAATAAAAGCTATACAGTGTAGCATAAAATAGTAATGAGCTAATTTAAGACCAATCTCCAACATTGCTAAAGTAATATATATCAATTTGTAAGTGGTAAGGTCAAATCTAGCTTAAAGGCTATAGTATTTTTATTTTTTTGCAAAATCTCGGTAACTTGTTGGCAATGGATCTTGAAAATAATTTGTGTTATGAACAGTAACATTTCATCTTATTCAGATTATCTAGAGATGTTTTAATATTTTCTGTAGTGTAATGTATCTTTTTTTACTTTTTCCAGTCAACCAAGAAGGAAATGTCACGGATGGATAAACAGATGAGGGCTTTCCAAGAGAGAAAACGATTATCTAAGGCCCGCCGGGCTGTTGCAATGAGTATTGAAGGCAGAAACATGGCACTCTAATTGTAAGTCCTTGAAATCATCAATTATATTTAATGTATATATTCAGTGTCCACTACATTTATATCATACCATGAAGATTGTATTTTCTGCTTTTGGGGGCATTAGTATATAATTTGACTATCAATAAGAAATTTGTAGTCTAGTACATAATAAACAAGTCTAAAGAAAATCCCTGAAAATTAATAAAATATTTGTTTTCAGTGTTCTTGTGTTTACTCTCCTCGGGTCAATTAGAATACATCATACAACACAGTTATGGACTCCTGTTAGGTACTGTCATCATCATTTTATAAAGCTGTAAGAAAATCTTGTCACTAACCATGGCTGAAAAAAATTACTGAATTCGGTAAGCCTCTGAGCAAATAATATTCACTGGCTTGGGTCGAAATAAATTACTGTACCTGTAATTGGTAATGTACCTGTATTATTTTGTTTAATAGACTAATAATTTCTGTTTATTTTAATTGGCCAAATTTATCGACAAGATGTTGAAATTATTCAAAATTATTTATGCTAAATAATTTTTACTAAAATTTATTTTTACTTGGCTTTTTTTTTTTTTATTTTTGAAGATGTCATAGTGCACAAATTACCTAATAGGACCTGAAAACGTATTATGATTTTGAAAGAAATAAACACCAGTGTAAAGAATGCTAGTTTAATCTTTTATAAATGTGTGTGTGCATGCCCACATTCTTGCATTTGTCATATTCAGCCTGTGCTCCTTGCACATATTCACCTTATCCCTCGCATGTATTCACCTTATTCCTTGCAAGTATTCATCTCATCCCTTGCAAGTATTTACCCTATCTCTTGCAAGTATTCAGCCTATCCCTTGCAAGTATTTACCCTATCTCTTGCAAGTATTCAGCCTATCCCTTGCAAGTATTCACCCTATCTCTTGCAAGTATTCACCCTATCTCTTGCAAGTATTTACCCTATCTCTTGCAAGTATTCAGCCTATCTCTTGCAAGTATTTAGCCTATCCCTTGCAAGTATTCTTCCCATCTATTGTAAGTATTTATCCCATCCTTTGCAAATATTCACCCTATCTCTTGGAGATATTCACCCTATTCCTTGCAAGTATTCATTGATTCATCCCATCCCTTGCAAGTATTCACCCTATCTCTTGCAAGTATTCACCTTATTCCTGGCAAGAAGTTGCCTTCATCTTTTGTAAGTATTGAGCTTGTATGTCATAGTTTAACAATATAGTAGGAGGATAAGATAATGATGGGGGATTGTGTATCGGAAAGCTGATACCGACATGACTTTTAAAGTTGATTTAATGGAATGATGTAAATATGTATGTTGGTATACCTTGATTAAATCTATTTCCATGCCTTTTAGAAGAAAAGTTGCAAATAAATATGTACACATACTGAGGGGCGCACAAAATATATGAAGAAAACTAAATTGTTATTTTTCTTTGTCGAATCATAACCTTTTATCAATATATAAGAAAAGTATTAATTTTACTAGTATATAATACTGAATTTTTAATGGTTTATATATACATATAAACCATTGCTGCGAACAAGCCTGAATGGCTTGTTCATATAAACAGTCATATATATATATATTATAAGATTATATATATATATATATATATATATATATATATATATATATATATATATATATATATATATATATATATACACATATATATATATATACATATATATATATATATACATATATATATACATATATATATATATATATATACATATATATATATACATATATATATACATATATATATATACATATATATATATACATATATATATATATATATATATATATATATATATATATATATATATATATATATATATATATATATATATATATATATATACATATATATATATATACATATATATATATACATATATATATATATATACATATATATATATATATATATATATATATATATATATATACATATATATATATATATATATATATATATATATATATATATATATATATATGTATATATATATATATATATATATATATATATATATATATATATATACACATATACATATACATACAGTGGTACCTCGGAATGCGATTGTCCCTGTATGCGAGGTTTTCGGAAGGCGAGCAGTATTTACTCCAAAAATTTGTCTCGGAAGGCGAGGGTTACTTCGGGACGCGAGTTTGTTGATACGCGTACAGGCCGACCTAGCGCATGGTGGTTCGGCGATCGTCGCCCCTCTGCCCCTCAGTTTACCATTGTCTCGCGCTCAGTGACTACCCCCACATCAATTCTTCTCGCGGATTTTCAGTGTTTTGTTGGATTTTTGGTGATTTGTCTATACAATTTGTTATTATATATCTCACCATGGGTCCCAAGAAAGCCAGTGGTAAGGATAAAGGCCAGAAAGCTCATGTGAGGATGACAATAGAAGAGAAACAAGAGATCATTCGGAAGCATGAGAACGGTACACGTGTTGTTGAACTTTGTAGGCAGTACAACAAAGCCACATCAACAATATGCACTATACTTAAGAAGAAAAATAAGATTATGGGTGCTAAAGTGGCAAAAGGAGTAAGAACATTAACGGCACAAAGACCACAAATACTTGAAGAAGTGGAAAAGTTGTTATTAATTTGGATACACGACAAGGAGTTGAGGGGTGATAGTGTTTCGGAGGCCATTATTTGTGAGAAAGCCAGGGTGTTGCACGAAGACCTTCTAAAGAAGACCCCTGCAACGAGTGATGCAGATAAGAAAGAGTTTAAGGCAAGCAGGGGCTGGTTTGAAAAATTTAGAAAGAGAAGTGGTATCCATAGTGTTACAAGGCATGGGGAGGCAGCCAGCTCAGACAAACCAGCCGCTGGACGATTTATTGACGAATTTAAAGAGTTTGCAGAGGCTGAGGGATACCTACCGCAACAAGTGTTTAATTGTGACGAAACAGGACTGTTTTGGAAAAGAATGCCTAAGAGGACATACATTACCAAGGAGGAAAAATCCTTGCCTGGACACAAGCCTATGAAAGATAGGTTTACGCTTGTGCTGTGTGGAAATGCGAGTGGCGATTTGAAAATTAAACCCTTGCTAGTGTATCATTCTGAAAATCCAAGGGTTTTCAAACAGTATAATGTGCAGAAAACCCATTTGTGTGTGATGTGGAAGTCTAATAAAAAAGCATGGGTGACTAGGCTTATTTTTTCGGAGTGGGTGAATGAAGTGCTGTGCCCTGCCATAGAAAAATATCTGCAGGAGAAACAATTGCCACTCAAAGCCGTGCTTCTCCTTGACAATGCTCCTGCTCATCCTCCAGGCTTGGAAGATGATTTGTTGCCTAGATACAATAAATTCCTCAGTTAAATTCCTTCCTCCTAACACCACTCCTCTAATTCAGCCTATGGACCAGAAAGTCATAGCGAATTTTAAGAAACTGTATGAAAGGGCACTTTTCCGGAAATGTTTTGAAGTGACTGAAGCCACAAACCTCACCCTCAAAGAGTTCTGGAGAGAGCATTTTAACATTTGTAGTGCTTTAAAACTCGTTGACAAAGCCTGGCAAGAAGTGACTCAAAGAACCCTGATCTCTGGCTGGAGAAAATTGTGGCCTGAAGGTGTGAGAGAACTAAACTTTGAGGGGTTTGAGCCTATAAATGATGCGCCTATTGTTGAGGAAATTGTTAGTCTAGGCCAGCAAATGGGCTTGGAATTGGATGGTGATGATGTGGAGGAGTTGGTGGAAGAACACAACGAAGAACTGACCACCAAAGAACTCCTAGCCCTTCAACAGGAACAGCAAGCCAACGCAGCAGCGAATGATTCTGCAGTGGAGGAGGAGGTGGCAGCAGCACCAACAGCACCAGCGAATGTCCCTTCTGCAGTAATTAAGAAGGTGTGTCAGATGTGGGAAGAAATTCAAACAACTATTGAACAGACTCACCCAGAGAAAGCTGTAGTAGGCCGTTGTCTTAATCTTTTCAATGACAATGTGATGCCTTACTACAGAGACAGCTTGCGAAGAAGGGAAAAGCAAGCTTCTATGGACAGATTTGTGGTGAGGAAATCGAGCAGTGAGCCTCAACCAGGACCTAGTGGCACTCAGGTTAAACGTCCCAGGGAGAGCACACCAGAAAGGTCCTCACTGCCTGATGTGATTATGGAAGGGGACTCCCCTTCCAAACAGTAACTCCTCTCCTCCTCCCCCCTTCTCACCATCTTCCATACGCCTACAGCACTCGACAGCAAGGTAAGTAATAACTGGAACATAGTTTTGTAGGTTTATTTAGATGAATTAGGTAAATTAGGTATAAAAATTTAGTTTGATGTGGGGTTTTTGGGGTAGTCAGGAACGGATTAATTCATTTCCCTTTATTTCTTATGGGGAAATTAACTTCGGAATGCGAGTTTTCGGAATGCGAGGCGTCTCCAGGAACGGATTAAACTCGTATTCT
Organism: Procambarus clarkii; assembly: GCF_040958095.1. NCBI lineage: Eukaryota > Metazoa > Arthropoda > Malacostraca > Decapoda > Cambaridae > Procambarus > Procambarus clarkii. Next base: position 31,346,752 of record NC_091202.1, read on the forward strand.
GAGGTATGCCTGTATATATATATATATATGTATATATATATATATATATATATATATATATATATATATATATATATATATATATATATATATATATATATATATATATATATATATATATATATTATATATATATATATATATATATATATATATATATATATATATATATATATATATATATATATATATATATATATATATATATATATATATATATATATATAATATATATATATATATATATATATATATATATATATATATATATATAATATATATATATATATATATATATATATATATATATATATATATATATATATATATATATATATATATATATTTAATATATAATATATATTAATAATATTTATATATAATATATATATATATATATTTAACATACCAGAGACCATAAGACATCTTTTTTGGAGCATCTCTCTGTGCTCTAAGGAAAAAAGATGGAGGGAGCGGAACAACAGCTGTGGACAATTCCCTCTGCCATCTCATCAAAAGGCTGCTGTGAGAACAGTTAGCCAGGCAACGGCCAGCATGCTAAAACCAAAACAGCTTGGGTTCGGCATTCCACACGGGTGCGAGGAGGCAAATCATGCAGTTCAAGCTTTCATTGCTAACGTCACAGACTGAAGGTCTTGATCAAGCTAAATTTAAAAAATGCCTTCAGTATGGCACGGAGGAATTCTGTACTCCGTGCAGTTCATCATTTCCTTTTCTTCTACCCATTTGCATATTCGTGCTACAGTTGAGCCCTAAAGATATTTTTTGGCGAATATGATATAGACTCTCAAGAAAGCATCCAACAGGATGACCCCCTTGCTCCTCTCCTTTTCTGCTTAGTCATCAAACAAGTCACAGAAGTCCTGTCCAGTGAGCTTAACATCTGGGGCTAGACTCACGAAGCAGTTACGCAAGTACTTACGAACGTGTACATCTTTCCCCAATCTTTGATGGCTTCGGTTACATTTATTAAACAGTTTACAAGCATGAAAACTTCCCAGTCAGACTTGGAGGGGCCTTGGAGTTCGAACAGCAACACAAATCACTGTATCAGCCTTCCAGTCCTCCTCCTCTGCATCTGACAACCTTGTGAAGAAAATTCTACCTGCCTACCTAGGTCAGCTGGCAGGCATACACGATCCCAATTTTATACACTGTGCTACCGAGTGGGCCTCTCGCGCAGGCCCATCACCTCAACCACCACCTCCAAATGCCCACAAGCAATCCAGCTGGGATGGCTTCATTGTAGACTGAGCTGCTGCAGAGTGCCTGGGAGCTGCAACAACACAACATGACATTGCTCTCCTCACAGCAGAAGCAGCCTCACAAGTAGGTGACTTCCTGTTAGCAACCCCAATGTCAGCAACAGGCACACGTCTCGCACCACACACCCTCCGAATTATTGTGGTCCTCTATCTTGCTGCTGCAATTCACACCAAATACAGGTGTATTTGTGGTGAGGTGGTGGCTGAGAGGTACGACTTTCATGTCCTACTCTGCCAAAGCACGGGGATGGCACTCAAGGCACAGTGAAGTTAACGAAATCAGCAAGAGGAGCCTCACCACAGCTGGATGCCCAGCTGAGAGAGCCCCGTAACTCTACTGCTTTTATTGGTCGCCCTGATGGTATCTGGGACTACACATGTATATACACCCTGGCTAACACCTCCATTGACTTCAGTGTTGCATATCCGGGTGGCACTGACACACTCAGGGAATCAGCCAAGTCCCGTAAGTACAGAGAACTGGATCACCATTACAATTTTTGTTCCCCATGCTTCTGAAACACTTGGTGCCTGCAGTAAGAGTGCCACCAGTTTTTTTAAGGAACTGGATTCTAGGCTAATTGAAACAACAAGAGACCCTAGAGCCTCCAGCTTTATCTTCCAGCACCTCAGCTTGCCAATATAGATGGAAAATGCACACTGCATTTAGCAATTCCAGCCCACCAACTGAGGAGCTGGAGGAACTCGACAACTTATGATAATCATCTTTGTACCTTACATGTAACTCCCTTTCTGTAATAAAACTAAAAAAAAAATATGTATTTTCTAAATACAGTATTGTATTAATTTTCATCAATTCTGTCAAGTTCTTGTAATAGATTGTGCCTTGAACTTTTAGAGACCATTGTTTCAGTAGTGTACAGTTTGGTAGCTTGTAACACTTTATTATAAACAAAATTACAAATGACATAATTTTCATTAAAATTTATATTTTTTTCATATTTTCAGACAGTACCTGCCTTGCAGATTTTTGGATGTGTTTGTTTCCAGGCCATGAACCACAGCATATTCTCCTTAAATATATTAAAACTTTTGTAACCTGATCATCTTCTGTTGACTTCACAAGTGGTCACCTTCATACTCTCTTGTATATGATACAGTACATTCACATTGCCTATACAGCCTTATATTTGAATTTGTTTGGATTTATTATCTTGCACATTGGCCTGGTCAAGGACCGGGCTGTGGGGATGCTTGAAAATCATCGCAAGGTACTTTTTCAACATTGTTAGTTAATTCCTTGGTTATCCATCTGTTAGCCAAAATTGTCAGCATATAGAATCGACTTGAGAATGGTCCAGGACGGACCGAAACGTCGTCGTCCCTTCACCTTCTAGTGTGTGGTCTGGTCAACATATAGAATCCATACCCCATTCTTAAAGCAGTTTGGTGGAAGAGTGCACAAAGCTGACAAGAATGTTGGGAAACACCAAGATGCAAGTTGACCATTCATACATGATGATTTGCCTGTAAGTGCTTTATCAACTCTGATAGATACACACACACACACAGCTAGTGCTTAAGTATTTATTTTGTAAGAGGCAGGTAGTAGACATGTTGAATTTGTTTTCATTGTGTTTAATTTTTTTTATCAATGCAGATTCTGCTCGCTATCAACTATTTTTTTTCCTTTAATAAATTTAATATCCTTCGAGTTCATTGAAATGTAGCTACTGGTTTCTGTGTTTTTGTCATTATTGACACAGCCAGCATACTTACTTTCATAAATTCTCATATGATAGTTTTAGGATATTTCCTTTACATAAACCCTAAAATAGTTGACAGTACAGTACAGTATACGTAGGTGAAACATCCAGAAACTTGAATATGAGAACTTAAAAAAAGTAAGTTTGCCATGTCGATAAAATCAGCAGCTCTTGTTTCAGGAACTAGTAGCAAACCTCATAAAGTTTAGGGATGCTAAATTTATCAAAGAGGAAAAGCATGTTAGAAGTTGACGGATAAGAATGCAGCCAACAAACACAACAATTCCATTGAATGGGATGAAGGAAAATTCAACGTTGCTGCTACCCCTCTCGCTACACTAATACTTGGTAAATACACATTGTAACAAACCATCATGGACCTCACTGACCTCGACCCACCTTTGCTTCACTGACCTCAACCCACCTTTGCCTCACTGACCTCAACCCACCTTTGCTTCACTGACCTCAACCCACCTTTGCCTCACTGACCTCAACCCACCTTTGCTTCACTGACCTCAACCCACCTTTGCCTCACTGCCTCCTCCCCAATTCTCCAATTTGTATATATATAAACATTAGTTCTTTATATCTGCTAGATTTAATAATGTCCTTACAGGTAAATAAATCAATTAACAAATACTGTACTGTTCTTGGCATTTCTCTATATTAAAGCAACTTATTTTTTAATTCCATGTCAGGTATCTATATCCATGCATAATCTCTCTTACTGCTGGATAATTTAAACAGAGAGAATAATAAAACACAATTATATTTTCATTATGAAATTCAAGTAGTGTTCCTGCCATTTATAACAAACATTACACTTGAAAACCTTGACTGCCTTCACCACTTTTACTCCTGCATCATAACAACAGAGTCAGGATCCTTCCCAGTTGATTGATTTAATATATACTGCACACTCAATATTTGTGCAGAATTAAAATACACAGCAAAAAAATGTTCACACTTGCTGGACAAGGAAACACTCTGTGCCTTGCTACATCAGCCCTTCCCCGTCATGCTGCTCGGGTAGACATGCACGCCACACCACCCACAACCAAGGATATATTGTTTGTATAAATAATTACTATTATTGTAAAAATATAAAGTGGCAAAAGGCTGTTTACTGTATATTCCATCATAAGATGTGATGTATTACAAGGGTGTTGTGGATCAGTGGCACATACCAACCATTCTGGTTTTCAAGCTGAAATGTTCGTTACATTGGATTTTGTAATTAGCCAATACAGGATTCATATTATAAATAATTAAATCACATGTAAACTAGTATCAGTAAAAAAATTGTTGTAGGGATATTGTTAAAAAGAAATGAATATACAGTACTCTGTACTCCCCTTGAATAGACTAAATGGGACTGAGCACCTTCCAAAATTGGTTCATTCTGGTGCCAGCACAGGTACGGCTATTTGCAGCATTTTGTTTTTAATCAGAAATTGTAGAACATGCATTTATGCGTATTTTAATTTGTTTATAACATAAAATCTAAAGGAATGTGTATTACAGTATATATAGTCTTGGTACAGATACTCATACATCAGGTTTGAGAAATTGCATCGAACAGCCTGGTTGACCAGACCACCAACCAGGAGGCCTGGTCAGAGACCAGCCTGCGGGGACATTGCTCCTCTCAATCATCAACAGGCATGCATATGATATTGTATCAGAAACAGTGCTGGTATACCAATGCCATACTCCTTCACCAGGCCAGGTTACTTTGCGTTGTTTCTGAGGTTTAATGTACCTTCAGCCTGGTCTCTGACCAGGCCTCCTGGTTGGATCTGATCAACCAGGCTGTTGGACGTGGCTGCTCACAGCCCAAATGCCTGATCAATCGGGTATCCTCTGGAGGTGTTTACTCACATACTCTCTTTGAACACCATGAGACATTGTCAAGTTATGCCCTTTGTGTTTAGAGGGATAGTGTTGTTGAGTCTTGTTGTTGTTGAAAAATAGCAGAAATCCTTTAGAGTTCAGAGGATTGCCTAACAGTTACACATAAGTGGGAAAAGCATGGTAGGCTTGAAAATTGCTTTTGTACAATTATTATGAACCCCATCCCCATCATGTGGGCAGTAGTGGGAAAGGTTACAGAGGCACATAATGGGCTCAGGAACTGAATAGCTTCAAGGAAGAGCATCTATCTAGAGGTTATCTTGAGATGATTTCGAGGCTTAGCGTCCCTGTGGCTCGGTCCTCGACCAGGCCTCCTCTTTGTTACATCCCTCCCCCCAGGAAGCAGCCTGTAGCAGCTGTTTAACTCCCCAGGTACCTATTTACTGGTAGGTGAACAGGGGCATCAGGGTGAAAGAAACTGCCCACTTTTTTCTGCCTTCACCGGGTATCGAACCCGGAACCTCAGGACTATGAATCCCGAGCGCTGTCCACTTAGCTGTCAGGCCCCTACATAAACACAGTTGTGTCCGGTATGCATTTACAAAATTAAACTAATGAGTCACATTGGATATATCCATGTATTACTTTAATTTCCAACAATTGTTAAATTATATTTCATTATTTTTAATGATATTTACTCATATGTGTATGATTTGCTTTGAGTGTGATTGGGCATATTTCACTGATGTTAATGTGGATGATTTCCTTTCTCCCAAAATTCTCATCAGTTAGGCTAGAATATTTCTGAAAATGTTCAGTACGTACAATTTTGGGTGCAGTTTGCAAATAATAAAAAAAACTTCCAATCCAACCGGCATTGCAGTGATTGGAAATGGAAAAGGAACTAAATTACATTTAGCTCCTTTTCAGCAGGAATACACAGTACAGATAGTATACAGAAACCTATTGGAAGGTTTGTTGACAAACTTGGCAGCACAGTGCAATCTGCTTGGTGTGCAACTTTATAAGTAATTTATCACTTTTTGATAATTCAAATCTACAGTTCAGTATAATAATAGATTTCCATACAGGTAACATCATATAAGGTTAAGGTTTATATATATTTTTATTATGGTTATAGTGCTCCTCTATATATTTGGTACGAATTTACAAAGTAAATTGGTAAGAATATTATAGAAACTTGCTGCCAATTATGTAATGTAAGGTCATTTATAAATTGACTTTGATGTGCAGAATTGTGCGTTACCCCATGTTTTGAGAACCGTGACAGTTTTATACACGGAAGGATGCCTGTAGATAATAACACAAAATAAGTTCTAGAGCTAGGTCTTGCTCGCCATTGATACAATTGAGTGTACTAGGTTAGTACACAGAAAAAATAGCAGAGAGCAGAGTCATTGCATGAAACTATTGTACTAATGGTTTGAAAGGCATGGTTTAGGAGCTGCTGATTGACCATGCAAGCACATGCCTATACATGTGGCAACACTCGCAGGCAGGGGCCAGGAACTGGACATAATGCTTGGCAAACACACATTGAAAATTTCATTTTGGGATATACGTGCACACATGCATGCACAGAGAAATATAGTGTGTGTTCATTGGGGCCTTAATAGGCCTTAAGCCCAACACCGAATCAAAACCATGCACAGAATTGTTCCTGTGTGTGGCTCGTCTTAACAGTTGGTGTACACAGCATCACTAGAATAAGTAAAGCTTGTAAATAAAAGATTAGCTTTTTAAACTTGAAGATGAAGGCATTCAAATGCAAAATCTCTTAACTTAAATGCAGTATCATAATTCATGATAGGTTCATTAGATTTTTACTTTTCACTGATATTTATAAATACAGTACAGTAATGTATTTTAAAATGCTTGAAATATCCTCCTCATATCTTGACATGCAAATACTGTACAGTATTTGCATATTCTTCCTTTTGCCTATTTTATATTGATTTGTTGTGCACTACAGTTTTGTAGAACTAAAATCGTTAGAAAATGTGCAAATATATAGTGGCTTCGCTAAATGTATTTATTGTATGCACAATGATACATGATCCAGTACTTTAGGATGAAGATTACATTTATTTTCATGATACACTACTGTTTGTGATGTCAAATATATATATGCAGTACTATTAGCTATTCACTATAGTTTTGGAAACAAAAACAAATATATATAAGAAATCTGGAAAATGCATTTGTGTATCAGCTTGAATCTTTCAAGATTAATAGCTTAACATTGTCAGGTACATGAAGTCTGTGAGGCTCACCAAGATCCACTAGTCAAAGACATATCTTCCCTAAGATGCAACCCACAACAATCAGTCAACTTCCTAGTTTATGGGCTCACTATAGCCCGTGCTACACAGACGTTTTGTTCAGAGTAGCTGAATCTAAAACAACAACTCCCTGGTATCTATTTACTGTTATGTGAACAGGGGCACAGAGTGTATTTAAACATGACTAACCTAGAGTCATTCAAAGGCAGATTTCATAAACATTTCAAAAATTGGGAGGAGGGGAGGGGGAAGAGGAAGGGTGCTAAGCAATGGCTTGAAAACCAATTAAGTTGTAGCTGTACCAAAATTCATTTGCGCATTGCCTTGATGCCTGGAACACTTCCAGTACTCCTGGCTGCTAGTAATACTGTACAGGTTTTCAACAGAACCAAATGTGTGTATTTACATTAGTGTATATCACAAGAATGGTTCACCATACACATATATATATATATATACATTCTCATTGCTTTGTTTCACACTCTCCATGGAGTTGGTAGGTATCAACCTGGAAAAAGGGGTTAATACAGAATAGTTATAGATAATAAATAATAAAACATTAAAATATCACTTTTCCATTCTTTCTATCATTCACTATAATATATTGTGACGGTAATGCGTTGGTGTTCGGCTGTTTAAGGCTAGGGGTATGGCCTCGTCACATAGTTATTAAAAAAAAATAGAAAAACTGGAACTTCGTCTGTGGTAAGGTAAGGAGAAGACACACAAAACACAAGTAAATTTTAACAATGAAATTTTAATTACGTTAAATAAATCAAAACATGAAAAAATGGACAAACAAATTCGTATAATAAAATCAATCAATCAAAATAATAAGAATAATTAAATGACACAATGAAAAGTTACGTTAAGACAAAATAACAAGAAGTGCAATACAAAAATAAATGTGAGGTGCTGGAATATTGGCTTTAAGCTACCACCTCTCTCAGTATACGCTAACGTCTAGCCAGGAGAAGTGTTAACTGTGGAAGCACTGAATATTCTGAGGTCTGAGGTCGTGGCGACCCCAGACATCAAGTAGTATGGGGGGGGCGAGTGCAGTTGCAGCCAGACCGGCGACCAATCAGCGGAGCCGGTAGTGATCAACAGGTAGTTTGGCGGTTTGAGTCTGAACAGGTGTCCCTGGCTGCATACGTTTTGCGCTCTGGCAAACCTTGGAGATGTTGTTGTCGTTGCTGGACATTTCTTCCCTAGTGGTTTTATATAGTTTGTTGCGACGTATTTGTAGAGGGAAGAGCAGGCTCAATCTCTTGAAGGAGATTATTGTCACAATATGCAGTAGCATCATAGATGAACAAGCACTACCTACACTCCAGCAGTCACCCACAGCAACACCATTGCTTCAAGACCACATGAACAGTTCTCCTTGTGAATTGTCATGTACATTACATAGTATTCATATACATTTATGCCTTTCTACTTCATCCAGCCTTGTCCCTCGATATATCCTGTCCACACTCGCGTCTCTCTTCCTCTCTCTCACACACACACCACACCTTCTTCTTGGCCTTAGTCGTCGTCTCCTATCCTGGAATTCGCACTTAAATACACTTTTCATTGCTAAACCGTCATTCATTCAATATGTCCAAACAATCTTGGGATGTTCTCTATTACATTACCCATAATGTTTTCATCATTGTAACCTTAGTACTGCACAATTTTCTTATTTCTTTAAAATTTTAATGAGAGGAATTTGTCGGTATTTAATACCCAAGTCAAAATTAACTTTTCAAGTAATTTTTTATTTTATTCACTTGAATAATTAAATACTTTATATTTTCAGCTTTTTGGATACATTGTGACCATGTATTAAATTAAGTAACAAAGATAGGCTTGTAAAGTCTAGCATCCTGAAAACAACATCTGCCCCACCACAAGTATATACCCTCTTGCCGTTTGTAAAATAATCTTTCTCCTCATCCCACCCAATTCAAGCTCGACCACATCCTACGTCACCCCACCCCAATGAACTTATTGTCTATCTTTCTCTCCCACACCCCCATTGCTTCCCTTTCTCTGCCCCCCCATCCAACCCAACTCCACACTGACCACTTCAAACCCACTCGCAACCATTATTAGCAACCATCATTAATAACTTTACCATCAGCACTATTTTTATGAATTTAAACTTGGTCAATTTGTGTCCATTTGGGTGATATATTTAGAATATTATTAATATTCTTTTGTTATATTTTTTTATGCATATGTATGTCTTAAAGTAAGTTTTTTAATTCCTTTTTCAAAAGGAAGATTCCTAATGCCCACCTGCTAACACACCACTACATTTGCCACCAGCATTATAACCTCTAATATTACCACCTCCCCCCACCAGCTCACAATCATCATTACACACACCTGTACTCATTACTCCCTGAATGCATTGTACTTCAGTACTCATTACAGCATACTGATCATTACACCCACTGTACTCACCACAGTACACACATCACTGTTCGTATCATCAGCAGCCTGTGAATACCTTTCTCAGTTGGCTACATTTGATTTAAATTCTTTATAGCTAGGTTTTGATCATGTCTGCATTCAGTATGAGGTGCCACATGTGCAGAGTCATTGGATGATTTAGTAACTTCCTGCCAAACACGACGAAACTACGAAATTGCTACAATGTTCAACCGAGTTTTAACACCTAATAAGTTGTAACAACGTTCTAATACGTCATAAAAATGTTAAAACAAAATGGAACAACTTTATTACAAGTTGTAACAAGTGGAAAATAGGGACAGTTGCATTGTGTGTGTGCAGGGATGCCAAATTTCAACATTTAGTAGTGACACTTAAAACTGTTAATTGTTTACATCCAAATTAATTGGAAAAATATTTTTAATTTTAAATCTGAATACAATACTCTGTTTAAAGGTAATTTGTATATATATTGGGAAGCATACATAAAGAAAACAATCTAGATCATAAACAGTAAAATAACTGCTCACATAGCTGTGTCTACAGGAAGTGAGGTCCAACTCTAGTGCCCCACCTAAGCTATTGTAACTGGTGCTTCATGCTTCTCCAGCTTTCCAGTACTGTACCATCATACTTGCTCTTGAAATATAAACGATGGTTTCTTCGATCATGCTTATCCCACGTGTTTACCACTATCACTTCATACATATATTTCCATACATTTCCTTGGCTTGCTGTGTTTTTCCCCTTTTTACCTGTGTCCCACAGTTCTGTTGCCCCCTCCTGAAAAAGACTACTGTAACTCTATCCACTTTGTCTCTTTAGTGATATTTTGTATATTATAATATCAGTTCTTGTTGTTTTCTCTTTCTGTGTATCTGTGTCATTAGTTTTAGTTCACTTGGTCTATCCTCATAGCTCATTTTGATTATTTCTGGTGCAGTACTTGTCTTTTGGCAAATCTTGAACCTTGTATATTTTCTTGTGCCCTGCTAGGTGTCATGTATAATATTCTTGAAAACCATCTTTGTTGCTAGTCTTGTATATGCGACTGATATTATATGTGTGTGTGTGATATTAGATCTGATGTAACATTCACTGCCAGGTTCATTTTCCTTTTTGATTCCTGTACTTACCTCCCTCATAAACCATACAGCCCTTCTCTTCATTACACATAACATTTACACACAATTTGTTTGTCCATTTAGCCTGTCCATATCCTCTTGTAGCCTTGTGCAGTACTTTTCAGTCTTTAACCTCTTTATCTGTTTAGCATCATCGGCATGAACAATCCTACCTCATCCAAAATATCATTTACATAAATCAGTCACTGTAGTTTTCAAAGTATAGTATAGTACCGAGAATTATGGGACACAGCCACTTCCCGTCATTCTGATTATTCCTCTCTCATTACTACCCTTTTTCCTATTTGTCAGAAAAGTTTGAGGGAGGCAGTTGCAAGAATAATATATATATACTAGTATATATACTATATATATACTAGTATATATACTAGTATATATATAAAAAGTGCCTGGGGTGTATAATACATCAGACTTATCAGGAGCACACATTAACAATAAGGTCAGCTGTAAATGAAAATTAAGTAGGAAGGTATTTGTTTTATAAACCTTCTGTATACTCATGCTCAGGTCTTAACTCTTTTTCCTGCATGCAAAGCAGGGTAATAATTTAAATCATTAACTATCATTGTATATATAGTAAAGTACTGTATAACTATTTGTATACTTTGTGGAATAGATTAAATTTGAAAAAGTACTTCACAAAATGTTTTTAATATTTTGCATTTTTTTTTTATGGAGAATTTTCTCACTTGCTTCTATAAAAAAGTAAACAAGTGTGAACAGTATTCTCAGCTGAAGTAAAATACAGTTTAATAATTATATTTTATGTGGTTAAAATATTCATGGCATGATATTATAGAGTTCACATGCATATTATTATATTAATTTTTACAAGATAAAAACAATAAGTTGCAAGAAATGAACTGCAGTGCTGGAGAAGCTAAACGTACTTTTTCTCTCACTATTTGTATACATGGTAATATTATCAGGCATTGTGTTGACTGCATCAGCCCAGGAGATGCAGAATTGCTCAATGTAATACAATTCTTGTTTCTAGGATGATTTTACAGGTGTAGAATTGTGATCGGTTTTGTTTTGAAAAGTGCTTCATACACCTGTTTAGTTGATTATGAAGCTTATTGTCTTTAACCTCTTTCTAGCACTAGAATTTCTATAATATTATGCCAAGTATGTTCTCATATTTTGTGTTTGCTGGGACTGTATGTATAAAGTGTGTGTAAAAAGGTTTGTAGTGTTTGACTACATATTTCATAATTTTTTGTGCATTGGAAGGATTGTTAATTTATAAATTTTTCACCTTCTCTAGGCTGATGCCTTCCCACCCCTTAAAAAGGGAAAATAGGGGCTAATGATTGAATGAATGATAAAATACTGTGAATAATGAAGTACAGTATCATTATAATTTTCAGCGGAGATTGGGAGAGGCACTATACTCTTGAAATATTTTTAGATTTTTCTTTCCTTTGGAGATTGAAAAATAATTTACTTGACTCCATGAAGTTATTGTAGTCAGTTTTTCTGTACAGATATTACATAAAAATAAAATTAAAACAAATTGATTGTAGTGTCTATCCACTGACAGTGCTAGGTTCCAGAAGTATGTATTTTTTTTTTTTTTTTTTTTTTTGCTTTGTTGATAAAGCTGTTTTTACCATAAATTGCACTGCAACTTTTACCAATGAATTTGTTGCTTGGCTAAGAATGTTTTTAAAGTGTTATTTCCTGTGGGTAGTCACACAAAATCTCTTGTAGTGCACTTCAACACACACAAGAGAGTAAAGTTGACAACAGTAAGAACTTACTGTCCGAAACCATTTACTGTACAGTACAGTACAGGTGTACTTGGAGATCCACTGCTACTCATCTCAGAGGTTCAGCAGTCTTTGAAGGAGCATTAGGCTAGTGGAACTTTGTGGAACTTTGTATATACTTTTGACCAAGTTGCCTGAAATCAGGTATACATAACTTATTCGTCTTATTCAGAACTATTCCAAATAAGCAGGTCTGGAATCTTTGTTCTCATAATAATGTAGTTCCATTTGTATTATATATCCTCCAAGGTTATTGCTCTTCAGTAGCAGAGAGGATAAGTCAAATGACATGTTTAAACTTTTCTCAAATAAACTAAAATTTTACTTGCATGACAAGGAACATAAATAAGCAAATAATTACAGGTAACTTATAAAATAGAAACTTTCCTTACAATAATTCTTTTAGTAGGCTATCTCTTGATAAGAAAGTGACACATCAATCTTTTAGGCAACCAAATAACTACTAGTGTTCAAACATTAATTATTAAAAATAACCAGTTATAGTAGTTTAACAACCAAATATACTAGTGCTGTGTTTATGTATGGGTCAAAGCCTTCTGAAGGCCTGCTTCCCTGATATTTATCCTGATGAAACTTTTGTGATGTCTTTCCCAGAGACAAACATTTTTATACTGTGGAGCTTTATGTGATTTTGTATGCTCCATGACATACTTTCTGGAGGGGCCAAACGGTGGCTCCCTGTCACTAGTTGCAGTGAGATAGTTCCAAGCTATTGTCACCCTAGCTCTTGTGAGTCATTAAAACCCTACCAGGGACCAGAGGCTAAGACCTGGCTCACCTCAAAGAGGCACCAAGAGTAGGGATTATGTGTTCTCATTCACAAGTAATCAAGCCCTCTCCCACCTGAGATAAGGGCAGCAAGATCAAGAGAGTAAAAAAATTAAAACAGCAAACAATCTGGGGTATATTGTTAGGTTACACCCACCCCCTAGTTACAACTGCCCACCACCAGGTGCCACTAGGACTGCTGCCTCTCATGTCAACAAATACTTAATCATTTGCCTTGTATCAGCCACTACAGGTCACTCCATTGGGTTGCTAGTTCTTCGAATCCTGGATTTTTCTTTTGCAAGTGTTGGATGTTCTTTTTTTAGACTGTCCTGTGGTGGCCCATTTGCTTATTTATCATTCCTATTTTTAGTATTAGATTCACATACTTGTTTACATGCCTCACTTGTTACATAGACTTGTTAATTCACCTTGAATTACATGTGTTTAGAGCTGCTCTTCCTTAAGTGCTTGCTGGTGTTGTCCTCCTGAGGAGGACAACACCAGCAAGTCTATCTTGCTTTGCCTTAGTGGTTCAATGGCCTTGACTCTTTGTAAAGCTCTGAGGATGGGGCATTCAGGGATTGATCAATTAACCCTACAACGGGTTCGTCTAATTACCACAAGCTACACAAGCTTCCTGGCAATACGTTAGTAATGAATAAATATGATAGGTTAGGCTGACCTAACCTAACCTAATCTAACTTAACCAAACCAAACCTAACCTAACCTAATCGACGCTTGGATCGTCGACTTGATTTGGTGTCACCAGCTCTTTATTTTCGTCTAATTTCTTTATAAAAAGATACTTTTTCAGATTAAAATTATGTTCTTTCGTGATGTACATTCAGCACCAACATTATAATGAGTAAATATATCATATTTATTCATTACTAACGTATTGCCAGGAAGCTTTGTGAAGCTTGTGTAGCTTGTGGTAATTAGACGCACCGCCTACAACTGCTTTTCACAACCAAGGTTTGTTTGACCAGTGGTGCACACTGAACCAGGAGTGTATTTAGGAATTGTAAAACATTTGAAACTCCTCTGGGTACACAGGATTCACATCTGCTTCCTCAGGCCTCCAGCAAACAGATGCCACCTTTGCAACAGCCCAGTAGTGTCAAGAGAACAACTTCAGACGATCACGTGCTTTGCGAACCCCTTGGGGATGAGACCCTTCGGTTACCATGTAAGTTCGTAAACGAGGAATGTAAATCTAGGGGAAAACATCAACAAGTTCATAGCATAAATGCGACAGTATTTTGTTTGTACTCACCAATAAGAGAAGTCCTGATCCACTGTTATGTTGATGATCATTGTTGATGGAGCATAGTTTTTGAGCATAGTTAGTTTAGAGTCTTTACATGGAAGAGGTGGTGATGGATGTTGATGGTGTTGGGTTAAGTGGAGATTAATGGTGACAAGGTAACCTCAGATGGTGACGCATTTGGATCAACATGTGATGAGTCGGGTGCAGGTGAGGCAATGCCAGCTTTCTTTGAAGCCATTGCAAAAGGCTTTAATTGACATTTGTTTCAGTCCCTTTGATCTTCTTTTCAAAAACTTCATATACAAATTGTACAGGCTCAGCATGTCCTTAGTTTCAAACTCACTGTTACTTGTGTCCATAAATGCCAGAATGCCTTCAAGATATTTCTGATTCTGTTCCATATTACATTTTTCCTGTAATGCTTCTTCATGCTCTTCTCCTTCCTTGCCATCTTCTTCACTGCACTCTTCTGGCTTTTTTGTTGTACATAATTCTATAATTTGATCATCAGTCATGTTTTGAAAGGTTGGGGCTTCGTCATAATCTATCCAACTATCTATGTCATTTTCTATTGTTTCAGTCACCAGTTTTGCTCTCAGTTCTGGGGGCTTAAATCCCCTTGACTTATGCTAGGAATTCAACTCTTAATTTTTTCCTCTCACTAACTTTCTTCGCCACAAATCCTTCAAAATCTGCCTCGTCATCTTCCTCAGGAAACAGACTTGACGTGAGCCAAAGTTGTTTCCAACTACAGTATTTCTTAAGTGTTGTTTGCTTTAACTCGTCCCATACACTAGCAATAGTCCAGATAGTTGACGTTATTGTGAAGACTTTATAAAAGTCCTTAATTGTTCCTGGCTAATTAATTGTTCCTAGCTAATTATGAGGACATCTGGCAAACATTCTCTTGTAGTGGTGTTTAATGTTCTTAATTATCACTTGATCCATGGGTTGGATCAGTGAAGTTGTATCGGGTGGTAAGAAGGTTCCAATGATATTGCCATTTACTAGTTCATCACCTCGTGGATGCGTTGTACTATTATTTAGCAGCAGCACAACTTTGCTGTTTTGCGGGAGGCCAACACTTTTCAGATGCTCATTCACCACAGGTACAAAGTTTTTATTAAACCACTCGGCAAATATTACTCGAGACATCCACGCACTTGACTGGTGCTTATAAATCACAAGGAGGCACCTAGCTGACTTTAAAGCCCTGGGGTTTTTGCTAATTCCAATCACAAGTAATCGCAATCAGCAAATGTAACATTCTTGCGTCTGTTACAGGAAGTGGGAGAAACGTCTCTGGCTAAGTTGCAAATTTTCCACCACTAATTTACTCATGGGCTCTTAATGGAACAGACTTCTACATCTTATTGTCAGAGTTGCATTCTTCCACAAACAACAGCACCTTTTAATTTTCAGGATGAGAAATTTTTATTTCCCGCTTCCCTTTGAGGAAAGTCCCTTGATAAAATTTTTGTGAGTCAAACTCCTTTGACACAATTCATCTTGTCTTTCAATTGTCTCTTATTAGCATTTATGAACTTTGGAGTACTCTGCGATAGATGGTGGTTTATAGCACTCACATTTTCTGCTCTTTAGCCTCCTGGGTTTAGCACACTTAATAATTAAATACTATACAGTGTCTGTATGATTAGGTGTGAAAACTATACTGTACTACTATGCAACATGCCTCCAATACCTTTAATATCATTCACATTATGTTCTGTTCTCCAATTGGCAGATATTTAGCACCTTTTGAATACTTTACGATTTAGACGGAGTTACATAGTTTTCTTGGCTTGGCGCCTTCTTTGATAATTACTTAGCCAGCGGTGAAAGCAGGCATAATATAATCTCATACTAATTCTCCCTCTACTTTAAGCAAACCTAGTTTTGCATATTATGTTGATAAAACAATATTATTACATAGGCTTTATTTTTATTTTTTATATAAAATTCTTAGATACTGTACTGGAATGAATTAAATTTTCCTCCACAATTATAATACCATTCTTAGTGGATGGGTAAGTCACAAGGTATTTCAAGATTTATGCCCATGAAAACCAGATGCGTATTATAATTCAAATAAAAAGATTGGAAACCTTATTCTTGGTATAAAGGTCCACAATCAACATTTCCCATCTCCACATATATTGTGCGTGTCTGAGTGAAGTTATCTACTGCAGTATGACCATTTTCTCGACCAATTCCACTATGTTTGTAGCCACCAAAAGGAATTTCTGTTGGGTATAAATTGTAAGTGTTGATCCACACAGTTCCAGCTTCAATAGCATTAGCCACTCTATGACCACGGTGGATATCTCTGGGGAACAAAAAAAAAATATCTGTATTACAGAAAAAAATATTGTCAAATATACAATGAAAGCAAACTTTTCATATAATCTTCTGCATGAAGACTAAAAGAGCCAAAGCACAACTCTCACAAGCACAAAAAAGGCCACTACATCGGCTATTTCACATGTCAGGATAAAGATACTACATGTAAATTTTTACAAAAAGAAATTTTGAGTACTATAATTATTTCCCTCAAACTTATGATCCATTCCAATTCACTGGCATTTCTCGTGAATTATCCTGGTCCCGGTAGTACAGTCAGGTTTGTTCTAGACTCTCAATTGAGAATTCCAAGTTTGTGTGCCGGGTGAGACAGAAATGGTCGCACGTGTTTCCTATCACCTAATGCACCTGTCCACCTAGCAATAGATGCCCAGGAGTTAGTCAGCTTGTTTGTGGAGTTGCATCCTGAGAAGGGTCAGTAATTCAACTCGGGGGGGGGGGGATGGGCTGTGTAGACAACAGCACGGCGACAATGGTGAAGTCATGCTTGTTTTCAGATTGGGGAATTCTGCTTGCTAGGTTGGCTTTCAGTAGCAATTTTTAACCAGCTGTTTGTTTTGGGATGCCTACCTTTCTGGCAGATGGCAAACATAGAATGCTTCCAACCACATCGGGTTTCTATAGGCCACTGCTCCTCATGCCTCTCTGAGGGGGCCAGACGAGGCCCCTCTCCTCCCCTCAGAGGAGGGGGGCCTCCTACCCCCAGTGGCTTGTGCTATCCAATAGACTAAAACTCCATTGAATTGACTGATGCCACAGTCTAATACATTCATATCAGCTCGGTAAGCTCCAGGGAGCCTCCAGGTCTCGCTCAGAAAATGGCGTTTCATTATATTCAAAGCTGTTTTTTTTTTTACCCTGTTTCTTTGGTCCTCAATTTCAAGGCTCATATTTCTCAGGGTGTCTACAGTGTCATCAAATCTAGCCAGCCTGGAGTTTACACTCAGGCCATGATGATCACAAGAATGTTGCATTGGCGCAGTCTTCAACATGTTATGAACTGATAATCAGACTTAGGAGTTTTAGGAGGTCTAACAAGATCTTGGCAGCCCAGCCCAGACGGCGAAGAGTAGAAGGAGAAGTGGAAGAGTATGTAAGGCAACCATAATCGAGTTTAGATAGGACGAGATAGGAGTGCAAATGGAGGAGCGTGCGCCTATCCACTCCCCAAGAAGTATGGGACAAAACCTTAAGGAGGTTAAGGGCCTTAGAGCATTCAACTCGGAGGTAAGAGATATGGGCTGACCAAGACAAACGAGTGTCAAAGATTAACCCCAAAAGCTTAGCGGAAGGTTTCCTGGCAAGTGGTCTCTTCTTCAGATTAGTACCTGCCTTTTCTCCTTCTCCCTGGCAAGTCCCATGTTTTCCTGTTTCTTTGTGGTTAGATACCATCAGGGAGCACCCAGAAAACCATCAGTGAATGTAATCAAATGACCTTCTGGTAGAACCCCAGTGGCTCCCTGACTTCCTCCTTCCTTAACAAGTTCATCGGTTCATAGTCCATCAGCTCCAGACTGATCAGCGGGGCCAAGACTCCAGGTTGCCTGGTGGCAACTATCGGTACTAATGGGTTTCAGGTAGTTGGTATAAACCACATATTTTGCTTGAATAGTTTGCAGAGTTGTGGGTGGTGCACCTTTGGACAGCTCAAAAGTACATTTTTTTATGCACCTTTGGAGCTGTCAGTAAAGTTTTGCTGACTTTTTCTGCTTTCCTGGTGAGCATGACAATAATAGTCCCCTGCTCTCTGCACTTCTGTGAATGGGCCAAGTTCTGACTTTGGTTCTTAGTAGGCAAAACATGACTCTTGCAACTGATATGACCTAGTAGTGGAGAGCCATTTCAGCAAATATAGCTTCTGGAAACCACTGGGCTTCTTCCCAGAAAGAAAGCAATTCCTTTCATTTAACACTAGTTTTATAAGGAAATGGTCACCAAACATTTTCATATGAATACTTAGATTTTGTAACCATCATTCTGCTTAGGGCAGCTTTCCTTAGTTGTGGGTTGATTTCTTATCCTCATTTGCTTCCCCACCTCTTTAAGGGGAAAGATTCTGTTAGAAGAAATATACTATTTCCATTTATACCATTTTTTTTTATAGTGTAGGACTTTGTACTGTATTTGTGTATGTTGAATTAGTTTAGTTTCTTCCACTCAAGCCATAATAGATATGTACTCCACTATTCTGTCTACATGTAGCACTATTATTAATCTTGTCATTTCCCTCCATTATAGTGTTGTCATTATTTCATACCTTGTTCCAGGTATACCCAATTTTTCCAGCAAATTATAACCTTTCTCTATTTACAGTATCAAACTCTTTTAAAAATTCAGTCCTATACAGCAAAAATATAAAAAAAAAATCCCAACTTATGAAACTTTTTAAAACTGTCATTACTGTTAGAATTACACTATAAAACTTTATATTATAATATATTCAATGGCTTACTTTGTAAACACTCCTCCTGCTAGGCCAAAGTCCGTGTCATTGGCTCGCTTAACAGCTTCTTCCTCCGAATCAAACTCCAGTACTGATGCAACTGAACCAAATACCTCTTCCTTCACAACCTTTTGTAACAGAAAATGAGACCAAATCACAAGGAAGAATTTAAATATAGTATTAATAAAAAAATTCATATACATGTTCACTGTATAGTACATACCATATTCTGATGTATACACACACACATATGCACCGAGCAATAATATTCAAAACTTGAAAGACTACCTTCATTTGATCTTTACAGTTGACCAACACAGCTGGTGATAGGTACCACCCACCGCGTAGCTTCCCGGGTTGTATCACACGTTCTCCTCCACACAGTACTCTTGCACCCTATAAGACACTTAAAAATGTAAACTTCACTTTCTTGAAGGATTAGGGATTATTCTATTCTAAAAAATATGTATAATGCTATATCTCCTATAAATAAAATATTACTATTTAATAAACTTAATTTAGTCAAATGTAACAAACTTACACTGTAGCAGAAATAACAAAATATACAGCATTGACTAATTAAAAGCCTTTCTAGGCGAGCCCTGATGGCTCAGTGAAGCTGTCTTCCTGAGATGACTCCCAATTACTAGGTCATATCAACTGAAGAGTTCTGTTTGGCATACCAGGAACCAGAGTCAGAACCTAGCCCTCTGCACCCAAAGTGAAAGGAACCACTCCTGGAGGTGGCCAAGCTACATGCCAAGCTAAACCCTGCCCTAATTCTGAAACCCTTGGATGTTTTGGAGTAAGAAACAGGAGGAGAAGAATAGTGGCCAGGTGCACCACACCTGAAGAGGAAGGAAGAGGCAGTGACAGAACTAAAATTGAATTCACCAACAACTCCAATTCCAGCTCCCTAAAAACAAGATGGGGCCAACTTTATTGCATCTAACTGGGTACAAACTAACACTGCTGAAGATGGCAAAACAAACCCATAAAGTGATAGCTGCCTGATAAGCTTTAACTTCATCATGAGGGTTAGAGAGAAGAGCCACATGGGGAAAGCAAACCACCACAGGACTCAGGGTTGTAGATGTCACCGACCCAATAGGCAGCATGGCCGAGGCAGAAAGAAAAGAACAATCATTCCCCCATGGCAAGGATGATGAACAACCCTCAAACTAGCACAAGGTGTTCAGAGAGGAATATCTATAGGCCACACCAGAACCCACAGGTAATTCCTAGGGCCTGAAGGAACAACAAAGCAGGACACCCAGGTACCAGGGATGCTCGCCAGATATAAGTAGGCCAACACAGTCTAGTTAATGCAGCTGTGAGGGGCCAACCCCAGCATGTGTAACCAAGCGTACAAACCACCAGATTGCCCACACCAGCCAAAATGTGCAGTCCAAACAGGGCCTAGACAGAGGGGACAGCAAGATCCCTATGCTCTTTCAGTACAGGGGCAGTACCAGAAAAGGTAACCTTGAGCACATGCAGCTCTTAAGTGCCCAATGAGCCAGGTCTACACAGCACAAATCAGATGAAAAATTCCTGAAGCACAACTAAAACAACGAATAATATCAAGCAAATGGCCCCCACAGGCTAAGTCCAAGGTTGGCCAGCACTTAGCTTAAAAGCAAAGGGACCTGCACAGCTTACCGACAATAGGGAGCTCTACAGTGGACCTCCACACATGTCCACATAAGTATCAGAATTGGTGTAAGGGGATGAAGGGGACCAGGAACTCCAGCTCCCCACCCCCAATCTGGAAGGGGGGTAATGGCAAGTACTAATGATCTCGAATTAGTTTCAAGAAATTTTATTATTTGTTTACATTGTTTGGGGAATTACTTTGACAGTTTCGAGGCTTTGGTCTCTTAAAACCCAGCAGTGGTCTGTATGGTTTGATGACTTTCTGGATGCTTCCTGAATGGGGTAGCAGAGTGTCACCTCTTTGTGAGCGGGAAGGGGTGAGGGGTCGGATCCCTAGTAGGCCAAACAGAACTCCGTGGCTGATGCGATCTAGTAGCTAGTAGCCATCTCAGCAAGATAGCTTCAGGAAGCCACCAGAGCTCACCCAGAAAGGGGCATTTCATAACATCAAAGATGGTTTTTTATATTTTTGCAAGATCAGGAACTGCATTTTAACATTAACAGTAAAAATAAAATATAATTTTATTGTCGTTGTTGTTGTGAACAGAGCATTTGTCGTGGAAATTAGGGCAAGCAATTCAGGGGTTAAATGAAGTAGGAATCAGGGTCATCTCTCTAAAGCCTCCTACACATTAACATTAATACATAGCAGTACTAATTGTGTATTAATCGTGTACTACTATGTATTAGTACATAGCAGTACTAATTCCCAATGCATTGTTAACCTTGCATTGGGCAAGGTTAACAATGCATGATTAAGGTTTGAGGGTCTTAAAGTATATGGAACTTGAAACTGAAAATGAGGGTTTGCCAGGCCGACAACACTAGCATGGCGTTATATTGGAAGGAGTGCAGCGGACACGAAATGGACGTGTCAACTGCTCGGCCCTGTGATTAAGAAAAACAAAGGGAAATAATGTTGCTATTGATATGTACATTTCAAGTTGCTGCAGGCGGGATAAAATCTTGTTTCAGTATGTGTACATCAACCAAGTTATTGGTATTTAACACAAATAATACATTGTGAAATGTAGTGTTTCACTACTAAGTGAAACAAATGCGAAAAACATAAAAGTTGAACATTCGAATCATTTCCTCCATACCAATGTGTTGACACTCACACATGGCATCAATTTTCACAATGACCCACAATATGGACTCCTCCTACAGCTCATAAAACCATAATAAATGGTTTTTTTTTTTCCTTACACATTTTGCATGCAAATGTATCATTGTAAAAGAATACATTATATTTTTATTTTTGATGTGTGGGCAAGGTGACAATTTTGATTAAGAGTCTAATTGCAGGGGTTAAATATGCAGCCCACAAAGGGCCTAACTAAACATTACTTATCCAAACTTCATGCATACCTTCAAGACTACGAACAAATTCTCTCTCTTGAATGTCTTTTCCCATAAACAGTTTTTCTAATTTCCAACTTAGAGGAAAATATATACATCTACACTCACTTCTTCCTTGGCAGATGCAATAAAATCAAGAACCTTTTTGGCATGCTCTTCATGAATAGTTGCTCCTACAGTAGTATCTTCACCAAATGGATCTCCAAGCTTGAGTCTTTTAGTTGCATCCACCAATTTCTTGATAAACTCACTGGCAATACTGCTCTGAACAAACACCCTAGTTCCATTAGAACACACCTGAAATGCAGACAGTAAGTCACAATAATGTGGCTCATAATTAGACATCCAACCCACAGAGTTGAAAATGTGTGATAATGATCCAGGATGGACTAAATGTTGCAACTTTCTTTCCTTTCAGATGTGAGAGTTGGATGTCACATGAAATATTTAAAATAGTGCAAAGACAGGATGAATACAAACTTGATAATCAGTGTTGATTTTTTTTTGTTATGGAAACTGTGACTCATACGTCTGGCTGCGAGCAGCCGCATCCAACAGCCTGGTTGATCAGTCCAGCAACCAGGAGGCCTGGTCGACGACCGGGCCGCGGGGACGCTAAGCCCCGGAAGCACCTCAAGGTAACCTCAAGGTAAGGAAATACCCTCAGAAATAATCAAACATTTAACACTTTCGCGCACCCGACATGCGCGCCCCAACCCACCCCAAGGTGGGCCTGGCATTTCCTGGGAGAGTGCCCCCACACTAACATATATACTCTTTCTAGTGTTCTGACCTCAATTTTCAAGCTACGTCATTCATTATGGTATCAAATTGATCACAATCTAAAAGCACGAATTATAAAACTAGTACTGTACTGTACCTTAATAATCGAACAGTAAATGTAATTTTAACATATTTTAATTTTAGATGCTCATCACCACAAGTATTTATAATCTTTCCAGTGTTCTGACCTTAACTGTCATGCTACGTCGTTCATTATGGTATCAAATTGTTCGCAATCTAAAGGCGCATTTTAAAACTAGTCCCATAATAATCAAACAATACAGTAAATGGAATTTTAACAAATATTTTTAATTTTAGCAAACTTTGAGTACCAAGTCAAATTTTTTGAAGTGAGCGAGATCGAGACCCGAAAAATAAAAAAAAGGGCATTCGAAAACCGAGGTTCCCCTGTATTATGTACCGGTAGTTACTCACCTGACCCTGAGAGAGAAAGTTTGCCATCAATGTGGCTTTGACAGCATTCTTCATGTCAGCATCCTCAAATATTATGAGTGGAGATTTGCCCCCAAGCTCCAGTGTCACTGACTTTACACCTTTAGAACCAGCTGCCATCACCTGGAAAGACACACATGTCACATATTGATTGGTCAACAACTGTGGTAACCCCCCACCCCCAGACCACTCTGTAGTGTATCTGCCTCACATCTACAATAAAAGGGGTTGGGGATTGGGCTGGGAACCGACGCAACTACTTCAGGTTTAGCCACTGAAGGAGGATTCATTCATTCATTCTGAATATTCTACCTCAGGTGCCTAGTGAAGTGCCAAGTGAAATACCTATTACCAAGTGAACCTAGTACTTTAGCAGTTTACCAGTAACACTGCTGCCTTTACCAGCATATTTCTCAGAGGTCTTTGTTTATTTGTTCCAAGTTAATCCTTTTATTAAAATTGAATTTGCTGAATTCTCCTTCTCTTGGATTTGGTTTCATAATGCGCAGTGCAGGGGTTAAATGTAAATGTCAACAAAAAAATAAAGCAGTGACAGTGGAGAGAAATCAGTGTGAATGAATTATTTCTGTAACTAATTGAGCAAGTTGAAATTCTTTGGCTGTGTATTGTAAATGACTAAAGATAAATTGTTATTTGTTACAAGCAAAGCTGGGAAAAATAGACTCGAAGTGGCTGGCTTAATGGAAATCCTGGTGAAAAAGAACAAGGTATGAAAAGATGTAGTCAGAGAGCTGCAGGAAAAATTGGCAGTGCTGGTGTAGCACATACAGTACTGTATATGAAAATAAAGAATTACGGCAGTAGAAAGTGACAACATGAGAAGTATGTCTGGTGTCAGGAGAATAGATTTAAAAATATAATGTTATGGAATAATGCAGAATGCAAAAACTGGCAATTCCCAAAACTGAGTAGTGGTAACCAAGATGGTCAGTTACCGTCTGAGATTCATGATAAATGAGAGACTAGAAATGAGTGTATCCATGTGAATTTAAGGATAGGGGGAAGGAGAAGTAATGTAGGTCATGATGATGAACTGTCATGATGAGTGAATGCATGATGAAGCAGGGTTTAAGCATAAATAGTGCATAATAAGTGGTACTGAACAGGACTAGGTGACAATAGCTTGTGAAGTGCTTTATTTGTATATGACAACTCATGACGAGCACTGATGAAGCCATGGGTTCCGCCGTGGATAATCTGCTGAAGTGCAGTCATGCTTGTTGGCTGTGGAAGCTCTATAGTGTGTATGCTACAGTGAACAGACGAGTCATTTTGTATTATTTTTAACCATTTCATTCACTGCTTCCTTCTTTTCTCCAGAATGCTGCCTCCCCAATCTAATTAAAGTGGGAAATGAAGTAATGATGATGATAAATGTAAACATATTACAGTATACTGTATACTTATTACGTAAAATAGAAGTTTTCCAAAGTTGAATATTTACAGTCAAATTGGTTTTCTATTTGTTGCTAAAACATAATTCTGGCCCATGGACTTAATCAAGAATTGTATTACAGATCAATTATAACTATAAAGAAACAACTCTTATATGCAGTATAAATTTGTAGTTTACCTTAGTGCCAGTGGAGATGGATCCAGTGAAAGAGAGCTTTGCCACATCTGGATGATCACACAACTTGGCTCCACTCTCTCCATCTCCCTGCAACATCTCAGTCTTAAGTAAAAACATAACAATTTAAGAAATATAATGACTTAAAAACATTATATATCAGTATTGTTCTCTTTTGACCAGTTATGAGTTTTTTACTGTATTTAATTGCCATATTCCTCTTACATTTGGTCCATGTATTCTACTGTAGCTTGTAACAGGAGTCTGATATTAGCAACTAAAGAATAAGTCTGCATATCACACAGAAATCACAACAGCGTGATGCATCAAATGAACAAATCCACAAGGGCCGTGGCGAACCCTAAGTTCAAACCCTTGTCACGGCCCTTGTGGATTTGTTCAAGTCTGCAGATATTTAAGAGAAGAGTTAACTAAATCTATTTACAAAAGATTTACTCACTTGTATAACATTGAAGACACCATCTGGCACTCCAGCCTCGGTGAGAATTTCCGCCAGCGTGACAGCTGTGACTGGTGTGAACTGTGAGGGCTTGTACACAAATGTGTTGCCACAAGCCAGTGCTGGTGCCACCTAAGAGTCATACAATTCCATTGTTCGCCTTCAACATTTCTTAATTTTATATTAGTACTGTATACATAACAGACAAAATTTACTGCCAAACAATGACTATCCTATTAATGACTTTTGCTTGTTAGGTGCAAAATTAGGAAAAATTAAGTGAATAAGTAATTTTTGGCAATATTGCTCAAGTACTGTACTGTAGTCTTTTAGTATGTAAAATATAGAATGAAAATTAAAAAATGCAAAACAAGATGATTGTAAAATTATTACAATTATGAAATTGTAGACATTTTAGAAAAACATTTATTATCTGTCAATGATTTTGAAAGCTTTTCTGCTGTAGTTTTTTTTACTGATGACCCGAGAAATATTAACAAATTGTAAAGATAATGGATCTTGTAAATCTGTATCCACTCCATGTTGGACTATTCACAGTAACTATCAAATCAAAAGAGTGCTGCCAGAGCAAATGCCACAATCATGGACATGCAGCCTTACATCTGTGTGTGCTCATTTCAACCCACTGAGTATCGAACACCAGGAATAATGAGCAATATCTTCAATTTTTTTTATTTTTAGGTCTGCAACAAGAAATCAACCTAGAGAATGGATTCTGTTGGCTATTTTTGTATTCTGTATTTTGGCCTTTTAGTGAACCTGTGTGTCATACATACCCATTCTTTAGTGAGGGGGTTAGAGACCTATAACATCTCTCTTTTGCACCCAGTGGTAATAAGGCAAACTATTGTTGCCACAGGGTAAACACCCTAACTGTGATGCATCTAAATGAAACCCAGTGGCAGCTCAGATCTCCCAGCACCAGGGCAGGGATGAGTAGCTAATGCACATTTCAGAAAATAGCATTTCATTTCATTCTATGCTTAATTTCTGGGTAAGCCTCTTTAGTGCCTCCCTCAGCATAGGAGAAGATGGCACGAGATGAGATGGTGCAGAGGGCAGAAGTCAAATACCCGAGAGCTTGAGATTCTGGTCTTGGCTCCCAGTATGCAAGGGTGGGTTTCAAATGCCTGGTGCATCTTCCTAAGGTATGACAGTTCTTAGCTTAGGAAGCTACCAACCAGGGCCTTCTTAAAAATATTAATCAGAATACCCCACAGTAGCTTCCCTAGCCATTAGGTTTTGATGCTATAGGCACCTTTATGTTATCAGGCCTCTGGACCTATGCAGGTTTACCAAACAATAAAAATTTGAGTGTGATAATGGCAAGAGCATTATTTGGCTCAGATTTCCAAATATTGCTTGTTTTTGTTCTGAATAAGCTGTACAGTATTTGGATGTCTGCTTATTCTGCATCCAAGGAAAGGATGCAGAATAAGCAGCCTGGAACAGCCAGACAACCCACAAGTGTGCCAACCACTAAATGCCCCAACCCTAGAGGTCAGAACACTACAGCCAAAAACTTCAGAAAAGTAAACCCGGTACTGTATTACACCCATACTCCCCAAAGTTTCTTAACTGCTTGCTTGACCAGGGCAGCTACAAGCACCTCATTTCTTTAAAGCTAACTTTTACCACCACCTCTGTATTTTAATTCCTGCCCACAGAGGAACCTACACCACAGTGGAGATAATGGTGTTATTAACTATCCACTGTGCTGACTGGCATCCAAACCTTGATGTTAGTTGACACACGTTTGGTCCTTTACTTACCAAAATCATCAGTAATTTCAAGTCATATACAAAGATTACTAGGAAGACAGGACACCACGAACATAGCTCTCATCTTGTAACCACACTTAAGTAATTACCTAGAGACCACTTTCTCATGTTATTCATTGGATGCATTGAAGCAGGAGACAGTTTTAGTTAATCTGATTTCAATAGTATAAGACTGGGGAGGGGTAGCTGAAAATTCAATTAAGGAAAGAATATTTAAATAAACTAAATAATGATGAAGGGAAATAATAATCATAACAGTACGAGGAAATAAGGTTAATTAAGTAATATTAATGCTCGGAGTAATTGTAGTTCATGACTTTATTAACCAAAGTTTTAACCCAATTACCTAATTATTTATATCCCTACCTCAAAGGCAATGATTAAAATGTGCATCTGAATCTGAACCACAAATTGAGTACAGTACTTACAATTTTAGTTAATTAATCCACAAGATTAGGGCAGGACCACCCCCTTACACCCTCCTTCCAACTTCACTCTCAAAACTCTTTTAAGACACCATTCCCTCTTCTACCCTTCCACTCTCTTCTTCCTTCCGTTATCTCTATAGTTAGCAATATTAAAGTGGATGGCGTTTCCAAGATATGCTATCTGAACTATGGCCTGCCATAGCCCAAAGGTTCACCAGTCCTCTTTCCCCACTTCCTCTGCCTTCTATTACTCCTCTTTCTCTCCCCCCCCTCCTCCTCCTCCTCTTCACCCTCCTCCTCCTCTTTTCCTCCCTCCCCCTTCCTCTTCCACCTCTTCCTCTTCTTTGTCTTAAACTAACTAGAAATTTCTGAATTAATTTTGCCTTGCCACTAATGTAGGTGGTCACTGCTTCTCTAACAAGTTAGCAAAATTTAATATGACCCAGGATACATATCTGAAAAAGTGACTTGTGATCAAAACACCATTACTAGCGGAGTTCTCATGATTTCAATTAAGAAATTATCCCAATTAAGTACAGACAACAATGGGTTCATTCTGTGATCTTTGAACCCTCCTTTGTAACTAAAATGTCCCATGCCCCCCCACACAGGTCTTTGGAGAACATATTGAACCCAGTGAACTACACTGAACTGTTACACAAGGGCACACCTCAGAGCCCTGGCTGACAGAAGGAAGCTGGTAACCTGAGAACTGGTCCACTCTGGAAACCAAACAAATCCTGATGTCATACCAAATACCAAAATTGATCAGGACATGGTTAAAAATGGCTAGACATACCCCAAAATCCCACAATAGAGGGAATATTAAGGACTCCACATGGAGTCCTTAATATTCAGTCCTTAATATCCTTTCCCCAGTAGGAAAAGAACACATCCCCTCAGAAAGAATACAACTGGCCCTAGGACTGGAGCCTATTCACCATGTAGTAACAGATGAACGCAGTTGCAAAAAACAGAGGTTAGCATGGTACAGTATAAATATATGGCCACATCTGTGGTAGAAAGAGAAAACAACTGTCACCCTGACTGGGCAGTACCCATAGGGAAGGGGTGGGTAATTTTTCTCCAATTTATATTAAATTAAATAAATCATGAAATTTAAAACCATCATAAGAATTTGTGTGTTGGGTATGATTCCTCATACCTATATGTTGGGTATGTTTAATTCTGATAACATAGTCACCATAAATAAATGCCTACCTTCCATACACATGTCTGCATGGGAAAGTTCCAGGCCCCAATGCCTCCAATTACTCCTAGTGGCTGCCTCTGCACCATAGCAAATGAACCTCCATGCAGTGGAACATGCTGCCCTACAATATGAAAAGAAGCAGAGATCTAGAATCATACCATTTTGCATGCTTCATACTTAAAAATTGGTAATACTGTAGTTTAAAGTTACTGTTATCTTTCCAGAATACCATTAAGGAAGCCAAGGATAGAATGAAAAGAAAAAACCAAGAAATCGAACAAGTTACATCCTTAGACATAACCTGTATCTGTGCATGTAGGGCAGTATTTTAGCTGCAGGGAAAAGTCTTGAACTGCAACAAATTAACTGCTTGTGAAGTATTACTGTATATAAAACTAAAAAAAACATTAACAAGGAAAAAAATCAATGTGAAAGCGAATATACATGAGCGATACAAAATCATTTACAAATATGGTAGACGTGATCATCTTACCAATGATCGCAGGGGCCAAGCCACCATAATACTCAAGAGCCTCGGCACAAGATGCAATGTCTACACGAGCTTCCCATATGGGCTTACCAGTGTCACGTACCTGAAACAAAAAGTGCTAACTTACTTTAACATAAGAAAAATTATGAAAATTCATCCAAAATAGTTTTTTTATATAACATCCAAACAGAAGAATTGCATATAACACCTACAGTTGTCAATAATAAAATGTAAAATACCAAACTTGCCTCTAGTTTAGAAATATCTTCTAAATTTTCTCTGATGATGTGACCGGCTTTAATCAGCTTCTGGCCACGGTCTCGACCAGACAACTGAAAAAATATTGTACAATGGTATTAAACAACATTTTCATTAATGGTTAACTCAGTTGCTCCCTTGAGTCATGGTTATGATTCTACCCAGTTCATTACTAGTGCACTAGGCCCTGCCTGAACAGCTTTGAGCCCATCGAGACAAGTAACTTTTGAGTAGTCTTTTTCTATAGTCTAGGTTTGAGTAGTCTTATACAAGATACAATGTCTTGAATAATGTTATACAATAGTTTTATACAATGTTTTACAAGACTACTTTAAGTAGTCTTATTCCAGGTTTGTATCCTGGCCGGGGAGGATTGACCAGGTACCAATCCTTAACTATAGCATCTGTTCACCCAGCAATGAATGGGTACCTGGTTGTTAAACAATTTAGTTGATCATATTCTGGGGAAAATAGGATTAAGGACCTGCCCGAAATGCTATGCATGCTAGTGGCTTTACAAGAATGTAAGAACTCTTGTATATACAGTGACGCCTCGATTAACGAATTTAATCCGTTCCAGCACTGAGCTCGTTATGTGAAACACTCGTTTTGCGAAACAACAACAACACTGTCATTGGAGACGTCCGAGAAGCAGCAGAAATGCTAGGAAGCACCATATACAGGTAATTTGCTCGTTAATCAAGACAAATTTTCTGTAAGTGGCTCGCTCGTTACTCGAAATGCTTGTAACTGGAGTCGCTCGTCACTCAAGGTTCCACTGTATAGGAAAAAAATAGTCCAATAGCCTGCTGTTTGGAGTGGCCTGCAGTCCCACATATTACAGCCCAGTCGGTCTGGCACTTCTTTCAAATTACTTACTTACATGATGTTCACAATGATAAACATGAAGCTGGCTCAACTGGGCCAACCAGTCAAACATTTAGGAAAGTGAGTCTTAGAAGAAGGTAAGAATATGTACATGAGTTAACAAAGAGCATGTGTGTAACAGGCCTGAGAGACCAGAAGATACTAATGTACAGCAAGAGGAAACAAAGTACAGTGGAATGACAGACAAACCAGACCACAGTGAGAATGAGACAATGAACAAAGGCATGGGACTCATTCTTAGCTAAGGAAGAGACTCCAACAGCACAAAATTTGTGCCAAAGACAAAAACGAGAGATCCCGACTACCACCACCACCACCACCACGTGAAGCTTGCCAGCCTTATTGCCAGGAAACCAGAATCAGAATGACTGCAACCTTTAATATAAGGTCCTCATGAGAGACGAAGAGAAGGTACTGCTGAGAAGTCCAAAAAGTCAAGGGCTAAATCAAGTAACCAGGCAGGTTGCTTGGTTGCTTGTTTTTTTCTTTCTTTCTCCTCTTATTCTTATACCCATCCTATCCATACCTCTTTTTTTCTTCTTGTTCTTACCTTTCACCTCCTCTTACCTGCTCCTCACCTCACTCCTGCCCTACTTATGCCTGTGCCTCCCTCGCTCCCATCACAATCGACTTGATAAGGGTCCAGGACGGAATGAAACGTCGTCGTCTCTTCATCTTCTAGTGTGTGGTTTGGTCACCAAACAAGCCGGCTCCAATGGAACATGAGCAGAGCAGAGATGAATAAAACATGGCTGAACTGGGAGAACAGGAGTAGATAAAACATCCAAGACAAACCCTCACAAAACGAGTCTCTGACAGCGATGACAAATATGAAGAAATTGTATTTGACAACAGCCAATACCTAGCAAAAAGTCAGGACAGGAGGATGCCTGGCATACAGACTGGAAGCACTGAAAAATAAAACAAATCCACCTCATGCTGGTGATGAGAAGACTCACAAATGAGCCACCAATAGATCCAACACCTGCTTCACGTGAATACAGAGACAAGGCAGCCCTAAAATCTTCAGATATGCAGATCGGTGGAGAGATGTGAATTCTGGGTAAAGAGAACATCTTCAGACTCTGAATGAGGGGCTGGATCAGCCACATAGGTGCAAAAAGAATGACATGGCCCACAAAACTCAACAGCTTAAACAGCAAAGGAAACAGCATCTAAACCGTCAAAAAAATGTCCAAAATACATTGGGCAAAATCACCATGAAGAATGAATGTGACACTATTCATAAGCCACTGTATTGTTATTCCCACTAAGTGCAGGGTGAACAGATAAATACTGTCAAGGATATATTTACAAGTACAGCACTACACAAGATCTGGTCATACTAACTAATATGTTTTATATTACACAACAGATTTAACAAATATCTGAATGCTTTACTTTACTCCATGTAGAAAACACTTCCTTGGCACTAGAAACTGCACGGTCCACCTCCAATGGTCCTGAGCGCAGCACCTCGCACAAAACTTGACCAGTTGCTGGCTCAGTTACCTAGAAAAATACAAACACTGAAAATATTCATAAATTGAAACAATATATATCTACAAAAAACAAGTGATAAATGTAAAAAAAACACCAATTTCTTGGTGAGCCCCGGTGACTCCCTGAAGCTAGGTGATGAGATGGGTTACCATCTACTGGCTCACACCAGCTGTAGATTTCTAGAGGACTACCAGGGACAGAAGTCCCTGGTAGTCCTCTAGAACTAAAACTAAAGTCCTCTAGTCCTCTAAAGGTAGTCCTTAAAGTCTCCCCAGAGGCTGGGGGTTCTTTTCCCTCCAGAAAATAAATAATTACCTATTCAATGTTGTGGACACCCTGTATAAATAAAAATATTATACAAACAGCCAAGATATACTGTACTTTTGTAAATTAAATGTTTATAAACCAAAAATTTTATTTTGTACTGTATTTATGGTATATAAAAGCTCAGCTGTCACCCTTGTTTCACAATGTAAATTCACCTTTATAGAGCCAAGTGACTCACTGGGGTCACACCGCTTGCCAGTCACATAGTTCCAAGGACCCGTCACAGATCGTGTAAAAGTACGACTAATAGTTCGACTACTGAAATATGACATCATCTGAAAAATACAAACATGCTCCATAAGTAGAGTGAATGGGTATAAAGAAGATAATTAATACTGTGGGCCACAACTTACAAACACCAAAACCACCAAAACACAGCATAATTAACTAAAGCACAAAACACTACTACAACTGCAATAACAACAACAACAACAGCAACTAGACCAATAAATAATAATGCACAAATAAATCATTGTATCATGATGTATCTGAGAAAATCAGGAGCCATGAGGAGGATTTGAACCTATGTTCTACTCTAAGGTGTTTGCTTAGGAGTACCCAGAGCATAGGTTCAATTCCTCCTTATGGCACCTACTGATTTTCTCGTCGATGCATCACGTTAATGTGATTTCTTTGTGCATTTGAAGAGAAACGTTGGAGGTGAACTCCTAGACCACACCCAGAGTACAAGGAGGCAATGCATGAAAACCTTGACTATCAAGGGGCTTCAGTTGAAGCCTCGAGACCTTTAGAGGATTCAGTTGAATCCCGGGTTGCATTGCTTTTGACCATGTCGTGGTGGAGTGGTCTAAGGCATGTGCTTGGGAGCATCCAGAGCAGAGGTTCAAGTCCTCCTCATGGCACCTAGTGATTTTCTCATTGACACATCACGTTAATGTGATTTTTTATGCAATAATAATACTATTTTCTTCATATAACTGACAATACACTGGACAAGTTAAACTGGTTGCCGAGAGCATACCTGGAACATAGCTGGAGAAGATTTCGGGAGTTCTTCTACTCCCGGGACAGGCCTGGGGCCACTTTCGACAGGTTAAAGAAATTATTATATAAAGCCATTAGTTATACTCAACATTTCCTGCATAACCTAAAACTATTTAAAAGTTACTTTAATATTAGATTTATTAGGATAATGCCTAATACCATAGAAGAGGTACGGTAAGCTAACATTTAGGAATTGTTTAAGAAATTAAGTAAATGATATAAACAATTCTGAAGGCATCTTGAGGTTATCTTGAGCTATATACCTATCTTGAGCATAGTCTACAGTAGTGTAATATACAGCCTGTAGTTTTAAGGACTGAATATGTATAGTACTTAATACATACATGCAATAACAAAATGACATTTCTGTTTTGGTTGAGTTGCACTCTTGCAATATCAAATAGATATTTGTTCCTGTTCTGTTTCAACCTTCTAGGAAGGTTTTAAAGTTAGGATAAGTATTTCACATCTGAGTTTTATAGATACAGTATCACAGTAGTGACCTAATCTTTAGCACATTCAAAGATCTGAGTAAGAGAACAGAATGCTGTCTGGGACTGTAGTGTGTTATTGTTCAAATTGCTGATTTGTGTTCAATAATTATGTAATTGGTAATTATGAGTTGTGGATTGTGCGAGTAACAAGATTTGTCCACATCAGCTCTGGATGTCCTTTTGCTCTAGACTAATATTCTCATTTGCCCTTCTGAGGATATATAGTTCACTACTACAAATATCCATAAATAAAAATAAACTACAAACTAAAAGAGGAGAATTGTCAGAGGAGTGATTCATCCCAATATTTTTGTAATACTGTATCTCAATACAGTACAATACAGTACTATTCAAATCCCTTAATATGTTAGACATTAAGTCACTGCACATTCTCTCATGTGTACTATACATATACAAAACGCTAAATTGTAATGCCAATCCTGATCTCAAAAGCTTCATAGAAGGTTGTAACAGAACCCATGAGCACCACACCAGAAATAAATACAGTTTTGATATTCCTAGAGTACGACTTAATCAAACCAGAAATGCTCTACAAATCAAGGGGCCCAGGATGTGGAATGACCTTCCCAACCATGTTAAAGACAGTACCTCTCTCAACCAGTTTAAGTTAAAAACGAAGCTATACCTAATAAATTCCCTGTAACCTACCTTACCTCTCTATTGTCAACCCATGTATGTTTTTTGTTTTTTTTTTTGTTTTGTTTTACAATTCAACGCTGTTTTAATGTAATTTTCTGTAATAATTTGTAATTGTATTTGTGCTGTTTTTTCAACAATGTTCCCCCCTCTTTTACTTCTATTTTTATTTGTACTCAACGCATTTTTTTCTTTTTACCCATTAGTTTTAAGCTTTAGTCAGTAGTGTTTTTTCCTGCCCGAAACGCTTTGCGTAATAGTGGCTTTAGGCATTGTATGTACTAGCTCTTATCTATAAAGCCAACAAACTTTGTAAAATCTCTTTATGTATGTACCTTTGCCTAAATAAAAATTATTATTATTATTATTATTACTGTAATTCAGTGCCTCATGGGCTTGTATCCAAATAACACATTGCCTTAAATGTCTATAATATCAAACAGATACAGAAATAATGGATAATAATTATTAATTATTATTATTATATCAAAACCACACAGAAATGATAAGTTTGTAACCAAAATACAAAGCATAGAATGGACATATATAAAAGCACCCAAAAAATAAGAGTACTGTATTAATATTAGGCAGTCTCCGTGGTGTAGTGGTAAGACACTCGCCTGGCGTTCCGCGAGCGCTATGTCATGGGTTCTTATCCTGGCCGGGGAGGATTTACTGGGCGCAATTCCTAAACTGTAGCCTCTGTTTAACGCAACAGTAAAATGTGTACTTGGATGAAAAAACGATTCTTCGCGGCAGGGGATCGTATTCCAGGGACCTGCCCGAAACGCTACGCGTACTAGTGGCTGTACAAGAATGTAACAACTCTTGTATATATCTCAAAAAAAAAAAAAAAAAAAAAATAAGGATCCAGTGTGGTACACAATCTTTAAAGTTAGATATAAAAGAGACCCGGTAGAAGACTCAGGTTTGTTCTCGACTAAGAATCTAGAATTCCGGGGTTGAATCTTGGGCGGGACAGAAAAATTGTTTGGTGCATTTCCTATCACCTAATGCACCTGTTCACCTAACAGTAAATAGGTAACCAGAACAAGTTAGTCAGCTTGTTGTGAGGTTGCATCCTGGTTGAGTTAGTAATTCGACCTTGGGGGGGGGGGGGGGGGAACCTCAATATAAGCCTAACATCTATACAGTATATACACTGGCTGCCTGTCCCCCCTGACACACTGGATTATATCCTAGCCTTGAGATTAATTGTTTAAATGAATTCTCGCATTAGCCTACCCCAATATATATGCCTGCAATATGAAGGTTTTTCATTTATTTATTTATTTATTTATTCATTTATATACAAGAAGATACATTGGGGGTTAAGAGAGAACATAGAAATGAGGTTGATTTTACATTCTTGTAAAGCCTTGTATGCCTTCATATTGCCAGCATTCTATGGCATATTCCACTTCCCAGAGGTGAGTATAAACAACTGAAGTACTGATTGATGATTGATTGATAAAGATTAAGCTACCCAAAAGGTGGCACGGGCACGAATAGCCCGTAAGGAATGGCCCTTTTGAGCCATTACCAGTATTAAGAGCTGATACTGGAGATCTATGGAGGTGCGACTCTGCACCCTGCGTGACGGGAAATGTCTCCCGTGGAGTACTGATTGATAAAGATTAAGCCACCCAAGAAGTGGCACGAGCATGAATAGCCCGTAACTTGGAGTACTGAAATAAATGTGTCTTTATACACACAATGCCGAAGCTCACTATACCTTACGTTAAGTGTGGCGCCTCGGACTACACTCCACTCTCACTTGTCATGGCTTATCTCGCCTTTGTACGCGACTCACAAGTATTATATAATTCATAAATGTTGGCGTATAAGATACGAGACTCTTGAACAATGATTATTAATCATAGGATCGAGTGTTGTCAATTTAGAGGCTAGTATCAAGTTGTTGTTGTTGGTAGAGAAGCGACGATGATCCAGGGATCGGATCATCGGATGCGCCTCGGCTACCCGGCACCGGGAAATGGCAAAAAAGGATGAATAACAAAATATTCAGACTAACAGACCTTGTCACAGATCGAATAAGACTTGGCTACAAGTATCTCTGGCAGTTCGGCTTGTATAGGGCTCTAGATGAAGTAAAGTGTAAAGTGTGTGTGTGGACAAAGACAGGGATACACACTCGAACACTATATATCTTGGATTGTAGCAAAATTGAGCCATTTACAGATAAATCTAAACTCACGTTGTATGATATGGCAACCTATCTTATTACTAAGGATAAAATACTTGAAATCCTTGCACCGTATCCATATTTCGCTCCTTAAGTGGTCTTAACGACATATGAGATTAAGACTAATAATAAACAGCAGCTCCCCTATGACTCGGTAATATCTCCATTGTTCAAACAATTATGTATTAGCGATAAGACCTACCATGTATGTATAATGACTTGCTATATTTATATAGCTCTTAAAATAGAACATTCTCTAACTAGTTGACATTGTAATTATAAGGTGTGAAGGATAGATGAAATTCTTAATTTAATAATCTCGGTTAGATTAATTGCTGCTGCGTCGGCCACGTCATTGCCATTAATACGAAATTTGACGGAATGGTGGAAGAGATCGACCAACCCGGAGCACGACAGCAGTTCCCTACGGATCTGTGACACAGTATGAAGATGGACTCCCGGACGCCAAGATAGTATCAGATGCAGGGCTGTACCAGAGTCCACGTAGAAACCTACTGCCGAGGGCCCTGAAACTTGTCGGAGTCGTCAAGTTGTCTACCCTGTCGTAGCTCAGTCGATTAAGGTAGTGTCTGGGATGCTCCCGGACGCAGGTTCGAATCCTCGTCACGGCCCTTGTGGATTTGTTCATTTGACGAAGGAGTCGTAAGATTGCAAACTTCTTCTTCTTGATAGTAGGTGCAGTTTGCATGAAGGGTTTGTCTTCCAGATGACTGCACCAGTACACATGTTGGGAGAGGCGTTTATGTTGAGGATGATAAGAGTCTCAAAAGTGCTTGTTGTGTTGTACTGTAGACAGAGGAGCGGCGACTAAAACAGAGGTGTATGTTAGAAGATTGCAAACAGTTCCCCCGCCAGGCACAAGTGGTCTTGTGGTGGTTGTTGATGTTGCAGGATCAGGGGCAGCGACACCACAGGGCCCGGAGCCAATACATGAATTTACCCGAATTTTACCAGTTGAATATACGCTGCCAGTAGGCTGGGGAAAAAAACATACTGCGCTTTACGACAGACTAATTAATGCACTGCACGGCAGGTG
This sequence comes from Procambarus clarkii, assembly GCF_040958095.1. Classification (NCBI taxonomy): domain Eukaryota; kingdom Metazoa; phylum Arthropoda; class Malacostraca; order Decapoda; family Cambaridae; genus Procambarus; species Procambarus clarkii. Next base: position 31,384,780 of record NC_091202.1, read on the forward strand.
GTCAGTGACGCGCTGAAGTTCCCTGCAGAGCCAGTACCCACACACGAACAATGCGTGACGAGTCCTGCGGAAAGCCGAATAAATATAAGATATTACCTTATCTGTAAGAGTAAAGACCTGCCCGAAACACTATGCGTGTTAGTGGCTCTACACACAATATAAGAACAATGTTATACTCTCACAAACCCAATGTACCTTCTTGCACTTCAAATACAAATAATCGCCAACAGAACACCTAACCTAACCTAACCTAACCTTGCCCGAAACGCTCTGCGTACTAGTGGCTTTAGGTATTGTATGTACTACCTCTATCTTTAAATCAAACAGAATGTTTGTACTGTAACTCTGCAATTATGTATGTACTTTTCCTAAATAAATTATTATTATTATTATTATATATGCGCAATATGCTAATATATTATAATATTTATTTAGATTCGAGAAAATTACCTTTTTGAATGAACAGCATGTAAAAATTTATGAGTGTGTCTGTATTCACCTAGTTGTGCTTGCGGGGGTTGAGGTCTGCTCTTTCGGCGTGCCTCTCAACTGTCAATTAACTTTCTACTACTACTACTATTTTTTTCCACGCCACACACACACCCTAGGAAGCAGCCCGTGACAGCTGACTAACTCCCAGGTACCTATTTACTGCTAGATAACAGGGGCATAGAGTGAAAAAACTCTGCCCATCGTTTCTCGCTGGCTCCCGGGATCGAACCCGAGACCACAGGATCACGTGTGCAGCGTGCTGTCCGGTCGGCCACCGGCTCCCCATCGGTCAAACGCTGGATGGAATGGACTTGAGTTGAGGACAGGTTGAATGCTACATAGAAATTTTGTTCCGAGTAGCTGAATCTAGAACACCACCACCAGCTTCACCCACGCACTTAATAATCGCCAACAGAACCTAAACACCTAACCTATACCTAACTATACATAGAATTTTGATGAATAATACTATTAATTTATACATTAGAACAAACCTATTTTTAATACACAGTATGTTAAAAATTGATGAATGCGTCTGGGGAGGACGGCCGCTACTTTAAACAGCCTAGTGTGAGGACGGGTGCACAGGGCCCTGTTAACCACGTTGCTCCTGTGATAGCTAAATGAATTTTGTGGTTCAATCCCTGAGCCCATTATGTGCCTCTGTAACCCTTTCCACTACCGCCCACAGGATGGGTATGGGGTGCATAATAAATGAACTAACCAACAACAACAACAAATGAGCCGGGGAAAGACTGATTCTGTAATGTTGAAAGAGAAACACAGTGGGAATGGGAAAATTATTTAATATGAATTAAATATAAATTTAGAAGAATTTATTAAATGTTTCAATGATATAGCAGAGACAAAAGTCGGCGTGAATTCACATGATTGTTAAACAATCAATTACTTGGTGACATATAAGGAATTTGAAGTCTGAGTTAATTACAAAGTATCAGGCTGTAAAAGGTTGTACAATGTTCTTAGCGCATAATGTGCAATTAACCTCTCACTCAAGAAGTAACTAGGCACCATCCTAGCGTGCCGAACCGAAGAACTTGCCTAGTCAGATCAAGCAAGATAAATATACTAAGGGTGGAAGACTGGATACAATCTAGCTAAGTAAATTAAGTGTGAGTGTGCTTTCCCTTCTCATACGCTAAGCATGAGGAATAAAACAGTTAACAAGGCGCACCCTGGGCGCTGTGTGCTGTATCTTAGTACTGAAGTCTCATGTCAGACTTGAGAAGTGAAGTGAGAGTGTGTCTATGTATAAGTCAAGGAACCTTCCCTCCTTTTTATTATTTATGTTGACATTGGTTATCTGAAAGTTTATTTGGTTGGTTGATATCCATGAGAGGAGTTTTTAAATTCGTTATTTATATTATTAATTAACGGGTGTGGGTTGGAGTTTGAAAAGATGAAGGTAGTATCGTCAGCAAATAGTAAAGAGAGAGAGAGAGGAAGGTAAACGAGAAACAGAGTTCCCCCCAGAGGTAACAGTCCCCAGTCTCTACAGTTATGTATTTACGAAGTTGCCATAAAAAATAAAGCACCAATTTCAATTAAACTTTGTGCATTCACGGGGTCATAACAGCGACCGAGTGATTAACTTGGATTACATTCAGGCCAAGGTCAGCCCACTCTCACAACGACGGGCATTGTGTCGGTGCAGCTCGGATCTGGTTGTCAGCGCGGCTTTGGTTGTATCAGTACAGCTTTGGTTGAATTAGGGTAGTTCTGGTTGTCAGCCCTTCTCTGGTTACGTCTGTCCAGTTCTGGTTGTATCAGCGCAGCTCTGCTTGTATCAGTACAGCTCTAGTTGCGTCAGAGGAGCTCCGGTTGCGTCCCCAGTTGTAACAGCAAGTTGAGTGTGAGGTTTGTGTATGATTAGTTGTTGTTGTTATAGATTCAGCTACTCGGAACAAGTTCCAAGTAGCAAGGGCTATGGTGAGCCCATAACTTACCTGGCACAGGAGCGGGGCAAGTAGCACGGGCTATGGTGAGCCCGCAGCGAACTTACCTGGCACAGGAGCGGTGCCTGGTATGATTAGTTTCGTAGCGGGTTATGTGGTCATCATGGTGTCAAGTGGTATTATCCGGCAGGGTGGTAGGGTGTGCTACACGTCTCACCTTCCCACATCTCGCGCAGTATACTAGGAATTAATCTTAACATGAGTATAACATAATGAGTTATAACATAACAAATGAGTAGCCGTTCTTTGAATCCACCTGGCTGGAACCACTAGCTCCTCTGCGTATGTGTTCCACTAGTTCCTGAGTTTACCTGAGTTTACCTGAGAGCCACTAACACTAGTGGCCTCGACGAGGAAAGGAAGTCGGCGGCTTGTCGAAGGTCCCTCCATTTGCCTTGATATTTTCCAGCTATATTTTAAGTTAATAGAGTTTTGGCATTTACGGCTTCGGCGGGTAGGTGGTTCCATGGGTGGAACCATGGAAAAAAAACCCGTGGGTGAAAAAGCATCTCCTGTTCTCAGTCCTACATTGTGGCTTGTTGAACTTGAACCCGTTGCTCCTTGTTTGTGTAACATCTGACCTTTTGAAGAAATGTTCCGGATCAACATCCTCCAAATTGTTCAGTATTTTAAAAGTTTCAATGAGATCCGCTCTGTCATGCCTGGTTTGTAGTGTTGTTAGTCCTGTGGCCCTCAACCGTTCCTGATACGTGAGTTGACTTAATTCTGGAATGATTTTTGTTGCCCGGTGTTGCACTTTCTCCAGAGCAGCCATGTCCTTCTGAAGATGATTCAACTGATACAATGTTATTCTCGTTACTACACAGAATCTTTAGTCCCATAGTAAGACTGATTTCAAATATTCGGTCTTGAATGCTAGGAATACCTAGGTCATTCGCATATTAAGAACCATGACAGCTTATTGGACAGCCAAGTATAATTCTGAGGGATTCATTTTGCATTTTTGTCAAATCTGTCAATCCCTTTGTTATGATATAGGACTGAGGCTAGTGCATGATAGTCTTTCAAAGACCTTATGAATGTTAAGTTCGTAATTGTTTAACTATTCTTGTATTTACTCAGTATTGGAGGTATACCTTGCTCCAGTTCTGAGAGCCGGGAGCCTCTCCTTGTATCTCCTTGATGTCAAGGTTCAAGGATGTCTCCTTGAACCTTTGAGAGCCATCACGTGTTCATGGTCGTTCTGTGAGCATAATTTCACTACTTTTATTGTCGCTATTAACTCGTTGATATTTGGTATTATTATTCCATTTCTCTCATCCCTCCCGTTCTTGATACTTTTCAGTTTCATCTTCCGGTCCATCCAGTAATTCAAGACACTTTCTATTCGCTTATTTTCTCTCTCTCATATCATTTTCCCGGCATTCTTTTCCCCCCTGTGGCTCTCAGGCGTCGCTCCCGCCAACAAAGGCGACTAAAAGCTTGTGGTGTGGACCTGACTATGGCGCTCGTAAGTGGACTCCCTTTTCTATACCAAAGCCGCCTTTGTGGCTTGCCCTTAACCTGGGATGGCTTTACTCCGCGGAGGGTGTGAGGATCCCGGCTACACTCTCACTTGCCACATCTATATACGTTTTCTTGTGAAGGCTACGAAATGTGTGTCCGGCCTGAACTGCATTTTGTTGTTCTTCGTGAGCGCTTGACCTGTAGGAACACATTTAGGAGTTTGAGTGTGTGTGTGTGTGTGTGTGTGTGTGTGTGTGTGTGTGTGTGTGTGTGTGTGTGTGTGTGTGTGTGTGTATTCACCTGTTTGTGAAGGCTTGCGGGGGTTGAGCTCTGCTCTTTCGGCCCGCCTCTCAATTGTCAATCAACTGTTACTAACTATTTTTTTCCACACACACACACACACACACACCCAGGAAGCAGCCCGTGACAGCTGACTATCTCCCAGGTACCTATTTACTGCTAGGTAACAGGAGCATCAGGGTGAAAGGAACTCTGCCCATTGTTTCTCGCCGGCGCCAGGAATCGAACCCCGGGCCACAGGATCGCGTGCCCAGCGTGCTGTCCACTTAGCCACCGGCCGTAAACATACCGGTGTGTGTGTACTCACCTAGTTGTGTTTGCGGGGGTTGAGCTCTGGCTCTTTGGTTCCGCCTCTCAACCGTCAATCAACAGGTGTACAGGTTCCTGAGCCTATTGGGCTCTATCATATCTACACTTGAAACTGTGTATGGAGTCAGCCTCCACCACATCACTTCCTAATGCATTCCATTTGTCAACAACTCTGACACTAAAAAAGTTCTTTTTAATATCTCTGTGGCTCATTTGGGCACTCAGTTTCCACCTGTGTCCCCTAGTGCGTGTGCCCCTCGTGTTAAATAGCCTTTCTTTATCTACCCTATCAAATCCCTTCAGAATCTTGAATGTGGTGATCATGTTCCCCCCTAACTCTTCTTTCTTCCAGCGAAGTGAGGTTTAATTCCCGTAGTCTCTCCTCGTAGCTCATACCTCTCAGCTCGGGTACTAGTCTGGTGGCAAACCTTTGAACCTTTTCTAGATTAGTCTTATCCTTGACTAGATATGGACTCCATGCTGGGGCTGCATACTCCAGGATTGGCCTGACATATGTGGTATACAAAGTTCTGAATGATTCTTTATACAAGTTTCTGAATGCCGTTCGTATGTTGGCCAGCCTGGCATATGCCGCTGATGTTATCCTCTTGATATGGGCTGTGTGTGTGTGTGTGTGTGTGTGTGTGTGTGTGTGTGTGTGTGTGTGTGTGTGTGTGTGTGTGTGTGTGTGTTTGTGTGTGTGTGTGTGTGTGTGTTTACTAGTTGTGTTTTTGCGGGGGTTGAGCTTTGCTCTTTCGGCCCGCCTCTCAACTGTCAATCAACTGTTTACTAACTACTTTTTTTTTTTTTTCCCCACACCACACACACACACACACACCCCAGGAAGCAGCCCGTGACAGCTGACTAACTCCCAGGTACCTATTTACTGCTAGGTAACAGGGGCACTTAGGGTGAAAGAAACTTTGCCCATTTGTTTCTGCCTCGTGCGGGAATCGAACCCGCGCCACAGAATTACGAGTCCTGCGCGCTATCCACCAGGCTACGAGGCCCCCTATGTGTGTGTGTGTGTGTGTGTGTGTGTGTGTGTGTGTGTGTGTGTGTGTGTGTGTGTGTGTGTTTCCGTTTACCTGACCATAACAACAGATCTGACGAAAAGAAACCATTTAGACAGCAAAATTTAATTTTTTTTATTACTTATCTAGAATTCAATAAAGGTAAAGTCAGCACACTAAGAGCTCTCTTATTTGTTCACAATAATGAAATACACGATCATATATGATCACGTTACACAATGAAGGAAAGAATGAAATACATCCCAGTTAGCAAATATGAAACTCGAACGAAAACGATTAATGCAAGATATTTTCCCATTAATTAAACTCTTTCAGGCAGGGTCGGGTTGTATGTTAACAAATGTAAACAATGGGAGAAGTGTGTGTTGTTGGTAGGGCGGGAGGAACGTGTTGTGAAGGGCCAGTGAGCCGTATATCCCTGCACTGGAGTGGTCCGCCCGCGCCTAACCTCTACACCAGTCACAGTTATGGAGGCAGGTCGCAGGCTCCAACATTTTCTTTCTCTGTAAACTACAATGTTTGTAGAATTGTAGTTAATGTGTGTGTATATATATATATATATATATATATATATATATATATATATATATATATATATATATATATATATATATATATATATATTATATATATATTATATATATATATATATAATATTTTTTTCTCAAAGAATTCTGTATTCAATATGAAAATTTGTATACAAATCAAACCGCCTGAAAATTTATTTCACAGGAAAAATTTAAAAGGAACTGCTGTTTTTTTTTAGCAAGAACATATCCTCTTTTTTATTTTAAATTATTTGATATAAAGTAAACATTTTGTATCAATATTTAATTGATAACAAATATTCTATATTATCGCCTTCACTTAAGAAGGAAGTTGAAATATTAACTCTCCAAAGGTAATTTTATAATATTATGGCCTGACGCGTGTCGGCTAAGGACGCGTTTAACTGAAGCACCCTTCAGCATCTGCGGAGGCAGAGGATGCATAGCGGAAGGGTATACACTATGTAAGGCCCAACCCACACACTGTTCATCAGGAGCTACAACTTCGAAACTCTACAGATTGTTCTCCAGAAGAGAGTTGTATCTAAATTCCCATTTGTTGTCAGTGCGTCAGTCAGATGAGTGTCATGACGATATCTGTTGTTGTTAGGGTGATGTTGATGTTAGGATATCTGTCGTTATCATGGTTGTTAGGGTGATGAGAATCATGACGATATCTGGTTGGAGCATTATGTATCTGGCGGGAGCATTATGTATCTGGCGGGAGCATTATGTATCTGGCGGGAGCATCATGCACTAGACCAAAGTATCGACTCCACAGGCACGAAGCTCCCTGACGAAAGTGAAGCCACCGCTCAAATTAATTTTGTATGCAAATTTAAGTACATGTCGGTGAGGGAATTTAGGAAGGATATTTATGGTCCCTTCATTCTCCTCCTGGTATATATTAATTCGAGGTTAGTGACAGCTGTATTGAGGGCGCATGCTGGCCAACACGGGTAGCCTCATGCGAGCCAGGACGAGTAGCCTCGTGTGGAGCTCGTCCCTGAGTTACATGGGATATGGGATAGGAAGAACGACTGAAGGAACTGAACCTGACGACGCAAGAAAAAAGGAGGGAGCAGCGAGATATGATAGCAGCGTATAAAAAACTTAGAGGGATTAACAAAGTGGAAATAGACGAAATGGTCACACGGAATACCAACTGAACTTTTCTAAAAGTCTTCTTTTAGCGTGAGAGTAGTGGGAAAATGGAATGAACGGAAGGAGCACTTTGTGGAAGCAAACACTCTTCATAGCTTTTAAACTTGGAATGATAGCGAAGGGCAGGAGTCATTGCTTTAAACAACCGAAAGCTAGAAAGGCGGGATCCAAGAGTCAATGCTCGATCCTACAGGCGCAAATAGGTGAGTACACACACACACACACACTGTACTATACTATAGTACAGTCTGTACTATACTATAGTACAGTCTGTACTATACTATAGTACAGTCTGTACTATACTATAGTACAGTCTGTACTATACTATAGTACAGTCTGTACTATATTTTATACTATAGTACAGTGTACTATTTTTTTTTGGGGGGGGGGGGGGGGCTGGCTGGCTGAGTGGACAGCGCTCTAGACTCGTGGACCTAGGAACCGGGGTTCGATCCCGGCAGCCGGCGGAAAAACAAATGGGCAGAGTTTCCTTCACCCTGATGCACCTGTTACCTAGCAGTACATAGGTATCTGGGAGTTAGACAGCTGCTGCGGGCTGCTTCGTGTGTGTGTGTGAAAAAAATAGTAGTTAGTAACAGTTGATTGATTGACAGTTGAGAGGCGGGCCGAAAGAGCAGAGCTCAACCCCCGCAAGCACAACTAGGTGAATACACCCATCAGTTCCTTGCAACCGAGTGGACAGCGCTCTGGAATCGTAGTCTTACTATTACTGTCTTCTGGGTTCGATTCCCGATCGAGGCAGAATCAAATGGGCAGAGTTTCTTTCACCTGATAAACCTGTTCACCTAGCAGTAAATAGGTATCTATGAGTTAGACAGCTGCTACGGGCTGTATTTTTGGGATATGTGTATGTGTGAGAAAAAAATATATAGTAGATATGATAGAAAAAAATATGTCGGGAGTCAGCATATTAGGCAACCGAAGTCTAGAAAGGCGGGGTCCAAGAGCTACCAACTCGATTAACAGCAGCCACAAATAGTAAATACACACGAAATGTATTCTCGAACTTCTGGCCGGTGTGGAGAGATTTTATGTAAATCAGTAATTAAGTTGTAAGTAGCCATTAGGTTATATCAGTTAATTTGTACTTAGTAAAGTGTGTTAAATGGAAATTAGGTGTTCGGTAGAGACAGTTTGTTCGACTTGTGGATATTCCCAAAGTCGGGGGCGGTTTGGCGGTATTTTCAATTGCGTCTGGCTGGTGATGTTTCATTTTTTGTTTTTTATTATTATATTCTACCACAGACGTGATCACATATTTACAATGCTAACTAGAATATATACATATTCTTCTGTCCTCCATGGACAGGGTTAGAGATCTGTTAAACATATAGTTCAGTGTTGACCAGACCACACACTAGAAGGTGAAGGGACGACGACGTTTCGGTCCGTCCTGGACCATTCTTAAAATCGACTTGAGAATGGTCCAGGACGGACCGAAACGTCGTCGTCCCTCACAATCGACTTGAGAATGGTCCAGGACGGACCGAAACGTCGTCGTCCCTTCACCTTCTAGTGTGTGGTCTGGTCAACATACTTTAGCCACGTTATTGTGACTCATCGCCTGCATATAGTTCAGTGATTTATTGAACAATCAACCACAAAGTGATTGTAGTGTTTTTAGAATGCTAATCTAACCTACATACATAAATACACAGATTTACGTCTGTCCAACATGAACAGTGTTCGAGGTGTCTTTTTATATAGTGTCATTAATGTGCATTTACAAAGGTGAAATGCAATTCTGACCAGGTTCCACATATCCTGTATACACACACACACACACACACACACACACACACACACACACACACACACACACACACACACACACACACACACACACACACACACACACACACACATATATATATATATATATATATATATATATATATATATATATATATATATATATATATATATATGCAATTGACGATCACAAAACACTGATCATTTTATGCGGAAAATCCACAGAGAAATATGAAATGAGGTGAACGTTTCGGCTTGTTAAAGCCTTTGTCAACACCAGACTGACCAGTCTGGTGTTGACAAAGGCTTTAACAAGCCGAAACGTTCACCTCATTTCATATTTCTCTGTGGATTTTCCGCATATATATATATATATATATATATATATATATATATATATATATATATATATATATATATATATATATATATATATATATATATATATATATGTCTCTCCTACTTTGATAGGGTAAGATAGCTGCTACAGAAACTAGTATGGTGATTAAGATGCTTCTACAAGCTCAGGGTACAGTTTCCTACCTATCTGCCTAGTTACATCACTGATGCATTACATAGTCAGTCTTGGGTACAAGTCCAATACATCATCAACTGTTCCAGTATTCACCCACATCAACTATGAACTCTTTAATACAATATGCAAAAATAATATTTTTGCTGTTTTGTATTAATTAAATATCCATTAAAATAATTTAGTTACTCATTAAAGAGATTACGTAGGTGACAAATTCACTCTAGAAAACGAGATTATATTGCCACGTCGCTGAAATTAATTTCACACCCAAATAATAATATGAATTTAATACTAAACCCAACAGTCTCATGACTGAAACTAATAACATTACACTTTCCTAAATTAAACTGAATTATCAGTTATTAAATGAATTAGAATAAACTCCTCCTTCCAATTATTAATAAAAAACGTATTAGAGACACCATTGCACATCAAGCCTTCCTAGCTAGCATATATTTTTTGTATAAAATTTTGTATATTTTTGTTTGTAACACACGAAGCGCACGGAGGGTATTTGAATTAGTAAATACTTAAGTTAACGGACGACTTCAACCACGACAACAAAAGGGAAGTGCTTAATTATCTGTTCTTAATTGGTCACTGCTAAGATCAGTTTAGGTTCAGATGTGGCGTGACTCCCAGCCCTACGGGACGAATTTTACTCGTAACTCGAGTAAACTGAGTTATTGAGCATACCATTATAATAGTGTAAATTGCACATAGCTACAGTGTAATATTTCGACAGGCTGGAGTCGGGACTATACGCTGTTAGTGAAGAATTGGCCTTCATGTTAAGGCGGCGTCCCTAGAGAGAGACGACGCTGCCAATACCCAGCAGGGCCCAGTTATGTTCAGTACTATACCTGTTTCTTGATGATTGTCGAGGCCTGCTAGTCAGATAAGATGGCTACACTTTAGTCATACTAACAATTTCTATTAAATTTAACCCACTTATCGTTTAATTATGGTTTAATGAAATCAGTTATATGTTAACCGTTTAACTACGGCATTAACCAAATTTAATAACTATATCCCTCCAAAGTGTGTGAAATAGACGTTTATCGGTGGAATAAACATTAAAATCATAATCTACTTTTAAATAAATAAATAAAATATAATTTAATGGACAATAAATAATACATTAATAAAATAAATCAATACCCACCGGTATTTCCCCACGCTTGATGAAAAGTAACATAACCCGTTCAAACGTGCTGAAAAAGTTGCATAACCCGTTCAAATATGACGGAAGAGGGACAGAACCCGTTCAAACGTGCTGAAAAAGTTGCATAACCCGTTCAAATGTGACGGAAAAGGGACACAACCCGTTCAAACGTGCTGAAAAAGTTGCATAACCCGTTCAAATGTGACGGAAAAGGGACACAACCCGTTCAAACGTGCTGAAAAAGTTGCATAACCCGTTCAAATGTGACGGAAAAGGGACAGAACCCGTTCAAACGTGCTGAAAAAGTTGCATAACCCGTTCAAATGTGACGGAAAAGGGACAGAACCCGTTCAAACGTGCTGAAAAAGTTGCATAACCCGTTCAAATGTGACGGAAAAGGGACAGAACCCGTTCAAACGTGCTGAAAAAGTTGCATAACCCGTTCAAATGTGACGGAAAAGGGACAGAACCCGTTCAAACGTGCTGAAAAAGTTGCATAACCCGTTCAAATGTGACGGAAGAGGGACAGAACCCGGTCAGACTTGTTGAAAAAAGTACCATAACCCCTTTCAAATAATATGAAAAAGGCACAGAAACCGGTCAGACATGACTACAAAGTTGAAATAATACGAAGGACAAAAACCGTTCACACTTTACGAAAACGTAATATATAACCCGTTCAAATATGACGAAAAAGGCGCCTAACCTAACGCTCAAGAGTCATATTTATGATAGGCATCGTATTTTGAAAACTGCAGGCCAATTTGGGCAAAATATGACCGATCGCCGATTTCACTTAACGCATATTTTCGGTATATAAAGTAGTAATTTAAAACTCCAAATATGTGCAATCACCCTGAATTTCGCTCAAAAATAATGCTCAAGTCATATTTCCGAGACATCGTATTTTGAAAACTGCAGGTCAATTTGGGCAAAATATGACCAATCGCAGTTTTCACTAATTTGCATACACTCAAATCCACCAACAAGAAAAATCCAATTCCGCTAGGCTGACTCCATACACAGTTTCAAGTGTAGATATGATAAGAGCCCAATAGGCCCAGGAACCTGTACACCTGTTGATTGACGGTTGAGAGGCGGGACCAAAGAGCCAGAGCTCAACCCCCGCAAGCACAATTAGGTGAGTACACAGTATCACCAGGATGGTGAGACACCAACCCGTTCTCGCAAATTTAATAAGTCAATATTGAGTTATTAAATATGTGCATAGGTGACATACTTAACATAATAGATACCCTTAAAAAGATTCATAGAAAACACCGACCTTACCTAACCTACTTAGTATGTTAAGATAAGCATCTTATTGCTTCGTAATTACAATTATTACCTAACCTATAATAGGTATAGGTTAAATAATAATTGTAATTACGAAGCAATAAGATGCTTATCTTAAGATACTAACAAGGTTAGGTAAGGTCGGTGTTTTCTATGAATCTTTTTAAGGGTATTTTGTTTAGTATATCACCTATGCACGTAGTTAATAAGTCAATATTGACTTTACGAATTTGCGAGAACGGGTTGGAGACACAGACTCGCTCCTGTGCCAGGTAAGTCCACAACGGGCTCACCATAGCCTGTGCTAATTGGAACTTTTTGTTCCAAGTCGCATTTTTGTTCTCTCTTTTTTGTACTTCAAAGTACATCACATTTTTATGTTCACAGTTTATTATTTACTAATTTATTAAACTGTTAGTTTAGTAACGTCATGTTAAGGAATATACATACGGAATATATTTGTAATATCTTAAACCCAATACAAGTATTTGTTTTCCTCTAATTTGCAGTCAATCAGCCCGTTGGCAGTTTGCGGTAAATACAGGAACCTCAGCCTTTCCTAGTCTGAAGTTGTGGGAGAGTTGGCTGGTGTCCCCAGGCGCACACCTTCACCAATTACTCGGCTGGGCCACCACCGGCCCCAACACCACTGGCCTTAACACCACTGGTCTAAACACCACCACTGGCCTAAACACCACCACTGGCCTAAACCACCACTGGCCTAAAAACCACTACTGGCCTAAACACCACCACCACCGGCCCCAACACCACCACCACCGGCCCCAACACCACCACCACCGGCCCCAACACCACCACCACCGGCTCCAACACCACCACCACCGGCCCCCCTAGGTCATGGGGGGGGCCATACCAACACATCATTCAAAACTGTTTACACCAAATCTTCATCTGTCTACCTTTTTTATCAATGTCAATCTTTTCAGTAACTATTATACAGAACTATATAATTAAACTATAATTATAATATAAATATAACTATAATTATAATATATGATTATAAACACAATATGAAATAAATGATAGAGGTATTGTAAACTGGGATGAGAATGAGTGCACCAACAGTAGGCTTCAATTGTTGTTGTTGTTTAAAGATTCGCTACTTGGAACAAAAAGTTCCAAGTAGCACGGGCTATGATGAGCCCGTAGTGGACGGCTAACGCTAACTGGTCAGTAACGATGATCACACTACGATAATGACAAGTGTGTGTGTGACATCGCCCCTCCACCATCCTCTAACGTCCGCCGGCCTCTTTGTCTGGCCACATATTTATGCTGGAGGTAAATTTGGGCCTCTCGTAAAATACGAAATTGAAAGTGAATGCAAATACTGAGGCGGCTGTGTGTGAGCAAGATAAATTTACCGTGGGTGTTATTTTTTTGGGACTCCAAGGGAGTGTCAACATTGTGGGAGGTCACCTGCGTCTGGTAACACTGTGGGAAAGGTCACTAGAATAGGGTGAATATGAGTACTCAGGAACGCTATAGAGATGATTTAAGTAAATGATTACAAAGTTGGAAATACAGCAAATTGTTAACTGCTTGTAGGGTTATATCAGCAAAACATTAGCCGTTTTGTAAAATTTATTTAAAAAGTTATTAATAGTATTACTAATCTTAGTAATACTATTACTTAATAATATAGTAATACTATATTATTAGTAATAATAATATGCCGACGAGGAGTCACAATATCGTAGCTGAAATAAGTTGACCAAACCACACACTAGAAAGTGAAGGGACGACGACGTTTCTGTCCGTTGATAATAATAATATATCTAATATTATCCTTCGATTTTTATCTTGCTCGTGTTAAATCCCACATACCTTCTACAGTTAGTTTTGGTCGCCTTACCACGAAAATGATTTAAATTCTCGTGAACTATACAAATGAACTTTATATAAATCCCGGGCATTTGGAACATACTTGATAAGATCGACAACAAATACCATTTGCATTGTTTAGAAAGATGTAGAGTTAGGACTATTAATAAAGAGTACACAGAAATAAAGAGCTTAATAAAAAAACATATGAATAAGTTGTTTACATAGCAACTAAAGATAGAATTCTAAACAAAAGATTTGAACTGCATAAGTTTAGATTTTGAAAATAAATGGTCAAACACCGGCTGGACAATACGGTTTCAAACGAACGATGACACTGCTGGCCAGGTTACAGTGTCCAGCAGGCGTATACAGTACTTGGATAGGGACATGCACAAGCAAGACGAGGAGAGACGGCCAGGCCGGGACATGGCCCCTGTCGGTCGGGACATGTTCTACCCGTCCTCATTGTGGAGTGGGAGTTTGGGTCGGGCCGGGACATGTTTTACCCGTCCTCATTGTGGAGTGGGAGTTTGGGTCGGGCCGGGACATGTTTTACCCGTCCTCATTGTGGAGTGGGAGTTTGGGTCGGGCCGGGACATGTTTTACCCGTCCTCATTGTGGAGTGGGAGTTTGGGTCGGGCCGGGACAATCGTTAGCTGGCCAGATGAGCCGTGAAGACAAGAGGCGGCGGCGCCAACAATAGACAATCGCACAATAACAAAGGTTTCATTAACAATGGCGCTTTCTCTCAGCTCCTACTTAAGTACGCGGCCATAAGGCAAGGTACTCCTCTCTCCTTTCTTCTCTTGACGCCGGATAAACCAGCCAATTGCCTCTAACCGCTGTAGTCTCCGGCTTAAATGATACAACACTGCCTAGCCTAAAAACGAATAAAAAACAGGCAAAATTGAGCATTGTTTTATAATTCGCTTAATCCTTCAGTAAATTTAATCCTTAACATAATATTGTACTACACTTGTTGCTAACGCAGCGATCCATAGATGTCTAACGTATCAACAAATTGTCAAAAGAAGCCATTTCTTTTGACAGAAGAAGCTAGAAGTTTGCATGGGGTTGGACTCTTAAGTGTGCCTCGTCGCGATGTTATCAAGAGGCTTCGAGATTGTTAGTCAGACAGTGATCGAGCAAAGCTTATCACTCTTAAGTTATTTCTAAAATGTGTTTTTAAGTTTGTAGTTTACAGTTATTTGAAATTAATATCATTCAGTATAAACTAAATTATTAGCCATTTTGGGTTCTCATTATATTGCATAAGTCACTCCACTGCGTGAATTTAATAACAAGGAATTTTAATAGTTTGCCTCCCCCCCACTCCCTTGCCTGCAAATATTCGAATGATAACAGTGAATAAATTCCTTTGCAAGATCATCAGCTGCATTCAGTATATAGTTAAATATTTGTTTTTTATGTATTTATAGAGAAGGATCTCTCGCGTATATTCTTTGCTGTGGAAAACGATGACAAATGGACCAAATCTTATTATCATTAGAAGAAATGAAGTTAGAGGGGATATGACCCAGGCATACAAAATATTTACAGAAATCAACATTTATATATACAAGGGTTTTTTCATTCTTGTATAACCACTAGCACGCATAGTTTCGGGCAGGTCCTTAATCCTAATTTTCCCTGGAATACCACCCTCTAAATCGTTTAGCAGAGCGGTTGGGAGTCACGCCATTTTACGACCGACCGTGGCAAAGGCGGGCCCCAAGAGATGAAGCTCACGTCTGTAAACTCTGATGCAAGTCAACATTCACACATGCAGGGAGCTTGCAGGAAGTACTAAGAAGCAGGCAGTCATGCATACTGAGGCGGGGAAGCCAGGTGAGGGGCGCTTCAGGCACGACCCTCACACACCGGCAGCCATTACATCTGTTATGTCTTCTCCTGCCCCAGTCATAACGCCTACAACGACTCCTCTTATCTTCTGCCCACAGGTTCCTTCTCCTGTTGGGGATGTTTGTGTTGCTGCTTGTGTTACTGCTCGTGTTACTGTTGCTGCTCGTGTTACTGTTGCTGCTTGTGTTGCTGTTGCTGCTTGTGTTACTGCTTGTGTTACTGTTGCTGCTCGTGTTACTGTTGCTGCTCGTGTTACTGTTGCTGCTTGTGTTGTTCTTGCTGCTTGTGTTACTGTTGCTGCTGCTTGTGTTGTTGCTGCTTGTGTTACTGTTGCTGCTTGTGTTACTGTTGCTGCTTGTGTTACTGTTGCTGCTTGTGTTGTTCTTGCTGCTTGTGTTACTGTTGCTGCTGCTTGTGTTACTGTTGCTGCTTGTGTTACTGTTGCTGCTTGTGTTGTTCTTGCTGCTTGTGTTACTGTTGCTGCTGCTTGTGTTGTTCTTGCTGCTTGTGTTACTGTTGCTGCTGCTTGTGTTACTGTTGCTGCTTGTGTTACTGTTGCTGCTTGTGTTGTTCTTGCTGCTTGTGTTACTGTTGCTGCTGCTTGTGTTACTGTTGCTGCTTGTGTTGTTGCTGCTTGTGTTACTGTTGCTGCTTGTGTTACTGTTGCTGCTTGTGTTGTTGCTGCTTGTGTTACTGTTGCTGCTTGTGTTACTGTTGCTGCTTGTGTTGTTGCTGCTTGTGTTGTTGCTGCTTGTGTTACTGTTGCTGCTTGTGTTACTGTTGCTGCTTGTGTTACTGTTGCTGCTTATGTTACTGTTGCTGCTTGTGTTGTTGCTGCTTGTGTTGTTGCTGCTTGTTTTACTGTTGCTGCTTGTGTTACTGTTGCTACTTGTGTTACAGTTGCTACTTGTGTTACAGTTGCTGCTTGTGTTGTTGCTGCTTGTGTTACTGTTGTTGCTTGTGTTACTGTTGCTGCTACTGAAAAAAACAATAGTGATACTATTGCTTCTTCGGTACCGTTTTCTGCCGTGGAATTTAAGGAAATGTTAATATAATTTGTTGACATAGTAGTAAATTCGATTATATTACATAAATAATTTTATGAACTCCGCGTCTCTCCAGAGAGAGAGAGAGAGAGAGAGAGAGAGAGAGAGAGAGAGAGAGAGAGAGAGAGAGAGAGAGAGAGAGAGAGAGGGTAAAAGGGAAAATGACAGACTTGAAGCTATTTCGAATCCAATTCCAACCTATAGACAGAGAGAGAGAGAACCAAAGAGACGGACAGGCACACGGGTATTCATAGACAAATATGGCGACACAAAAATAATGAGAGACAAATATTAGCATAGTCAAAGAGGGTGGAGAAGAATAGACATGTTAATACTTTGACATCTCAGTGGGACTTGTTCCTGAGGCGGGCACACACTTACCTCAGCTGAGAGAGGGAGAGAGAGAGAGAGAGAGAGAGAGAGAGAGAGAGAGAGAGAGAGAGAGAGAGAGAGAGAGAGAGAGAGAGAGAGAGAGAGAGAGAGAGAGAGAGAGAGAGAGAGACATAAGGAAAGCCCGAAACGCCCGAAATGCCCGAAATGCCCGAAACGCTTTGCGTAATAGTGGCTTTAGGCATTGTATGTACTAGCTATACCTATAAGTTAAACAATCCTTGTAAATATTTATTGTATGTATGTACCTTACCTAAATAAAATTGTATTGTATTGTATTGAAAGAGTGAAGATAGTGGGCAAGTAACAAGGGGCGCCTGAAAGCCAGACTCACATGGAGAGTTTGAGCAGTAAGAGTGACCCAAGAATGTGAACGGACCAGCTCTGTGGAGCGACCCACAACTGACGTGTGGAGGAGCAGGTGTGTGGAGGGACTGACGTGTGGAGGCAGGTGTGTGTTGGGTGTGTGGGTGACATGTTGTGTGTAGAGCTCAGTGTGTGTGTGTGTGTGTGTGTGTGTGTGTGTGTGTGTGTGTGTGTGTGTGTGTGTGTGTGTGTGTGTGTGTGTGTGTGTGTCTGTGTGTGTGTGTGTGTGTGTGTGTGTGTGTGTGTGTTGTTATATGTAAGATATGAGGTACATTATCAAATCAGTGTCTCCGGACTTAGGGAAGAGTGGACGAGAAACATCACTAACTCGCACTGTGTGGCAGAAATCACCAGGGAATAATCTAGATACTTTTTATCGAATGAAAAGAGGTTGTGTCTGCCTGAACGTTGGCAATCATGAAAATGAATATCATCATTTATCATATATCATATCATTTGTATCATCAATACTCCATTACCTTCATTGTCAGGAGAAGTACGTCTCCTGTACAACATGATGTCGAAGAATTAAAAGTTACAATGCCGTGACTGGAACAATTAAACACTAAATCTATTCATTAGTGAAGGAAAAAAAAGGATGTGGACTTTTGGAACTGTTCTGTGCCATTATCAAGCGGGATAATTGCCCCAGGATGGTTCCGAACGCTGGCACGTGTTCTTTCTGTAATGTGTGTGTAATTGGTGCTCATCGAACACTATTATACATGTATATATATATATATATATATATATATATATATATATATATATATATATATATATATATATATATATATATATATATATATATATATATATATATATATATATATATGTGTGTCACCTGTGGCTGTGAGGTCAAAGACTGCCCGGGACTATGGAATTTTACTGATATGCTCATGTTCAAGTTATCAAATAAACTCAAAAGAACGTGATAGTTCACGTATGTTATTAATGTTGATGAATGTGAGTGGAAATACAATTCGGCTACCGCAGATTGACACAAGAATATTATATCTGATATTACAAATAGGAGAGTTGTTACTGTGTTTGTAATGAGTCAGTGACCAAGCTATGGAGGGAAACAGTCTAAGGCGCTCCAGGACCTCATTCCAGGGGTCTATCCAGAACCGTTTAAGGGTCTTGCTTCATTATTTGGCTCCTGGGCCTCGCTATTGTGCCTCGCTACAGGACCCTGTTACAGCGCCTCACTATAGAGCCTCACTGAACGACCATGCACCAGAGCTTCTCTAAATCCAGAGCTTCGCTACGGAGCCTCACTCTAATGCCTCAATCCGGTGTCTCACACAAGGATTTCGCTCTATATCCGTTCTCCAGAGCATTGCTGTAGGCCTTTGCTTCAGGTCTTGTCTCCAGGATTTGGGTGCAGTGCGTTTTTCCAGCGCTTCACACTTTCTTGTGTGTGCAACCCGTCCTCATAAAAATAACGTCACTTTTGGCTCGTATGCGCCGCTATGGCCAAATTTGGACGTAATTTGAAATGAAATCCAATCACAAAAGTGACGTACTGTTCCGTTTTCTGTTTGAGTCCTCCGGCTTACTCGGCCGGCTTAGAAAAGGATTCTTTCCATTAACGTTTTTCATAACGTTTTGAAACTTTATGAGAATTTCCTGCCCACCTAACCTATCAGAGGACCCATAACTTACTGATGTTGAAAAAAAAAAATCCCAAATTTAGTTTCAATTTTTTTTTATTTTCAAATTACGTCCATATTCGGCCATACGGGCAAACGGCCAAAAGCGACGTTCTTTTTAAGAGGACAGGTTGCATGTAATGATTCTTTTTAGTTGTTGCGAATAGAATTTCGAATTCTGCTTCATATAACGTCTGCGTGCTAGGCTGTTATGGCGACTGTTATTGTGAAAAAGGCTTCAGTTTTGAATGAAGCCTTTGATTTAATTTAATCCAGGTTGGGGGTCACTAACTCACTCGAAGACTTCCAACACTCACGACGGAACATTGAAGATGGCCTCGTTGTCTTAGTTCCTCGGCCTTGTCCCAAAAGGTCGTTGATCATCCGACACTGTTTATTAGTCTAGATATAGACCCGTCAACTGATGGCAAGATTATCCTCAAATAACGCAGCTGAAACAATGTTTGTTGTCATATATTTGTAAATGCCTCCTCTGGCATATTAAAAATTCCTACCTCGGACATACGGCCAAAATTGTATTTATATTTATTTTTGGTGTAAATAAAGTAGAGAAAATAAAACGGCTATCGATGGGAATTATTAGGTAAAATGTAATATGGTACATAATTGAATTTTTTGACGAACGAAAAACAAATTGTAGGCTTTATAAAATTTGCATATATCTAAAATGCCAATGCTAACGCTTTTCGCAAATTTTTCATAAATGATTCCTAGACATTGAGCAGTTTTACTACAAGACAAGTTGCGTGTCTCTGGGATGTCTCAGACAAGACAATGTCTTGATGTCAAGACAAGATGGGATGTCTCGAGTAGATAAATCTGTGTTTATCTACTCGAAGTTTGTGTTTATCTACTAAATTAGCTTTATTAGATCTATCGAAGAGATCAAAGCTCGTGTCATGTAGATGCAACACAGAAAATAAGGCTTGGTTTTGGTCCTATAAGGTCTATAAACTTCCGGAGAGAGACATTAAGGTCACCGCCTTAGCCTACTGACCAACCAGCAAGTATACGATAGTAATTAATGTTATTAATATAGTATATATATATATATATATATATATATATATATATATATATATATATATATATATATATATATATATATATATATATATATATATATATATATATATACATATATAGTGCAATGGTCGCATATACTAGTGCAATGGTCACATATACTAGTGCAATGGTCACATATACTAGTGCAATGGTCGCATATACTAGTGCAATGGTCGCATATACTAGTGCAATGGTCGCATATACTAGTGCAATGGTCGCATATACTAGTGCAATGGTCGCATATACTAGTGCAATGGTCGCATATACTAGTGCAATGGTCGCATATACTAGTGCAATGGTCACATATACTAGTGCAATGGTCGCATATACTAGTGCAATGGTCACATATACTAGTGCAATGGTCGCATATACTAGTGCAATGGTCGCATATACTAGTGCAATGGTCGCATATACTAGTGCAATGGTCGCATATACTAGTGCAATGGTCGCATATACTAGTGCAATGGTCGCATATACTAGTGCAATGGTCACATATACTAGTGCAATGGTCGCATATACTAGTGCAATGGTCACATATACTAGTGCAATGGTCACATATACTAGTGCAATGGTCGCATATACTAGTGCAATGGTCGCATATACTAGTGCAATGGTCGCATATACTAGTGCAATGGTCACATATACTAGTGCAATGGTCGCATATACTAGTGCAATGGTCACATATACTAGTGCAATGGTCACATATACTAGTGCAATGGTCACATATACTAGTGCAATGGTCGCATATACTAGTGCAATGGTCACATATACTAGTGCAATGGTCACATATACTAGTGCAATGGTCACATATACTAGTGCAATGGTCACATATACTAGTGCAATGGTCGCATATACTAGTGCAATGGTCACATATACTAGTGCAATGGTCGCATATACTAGTGCAATGGTCGCATATACTAGTGCAATGGTCGCATATACTAGTGCAATGGTCGCATATACTAGTGCAATGGTCGCATATACTAGTGCAATGGTCGCATATACTAGTGCAATGGTCACATATACTAGTGCAATGGTCACATATACTAGTGCAATGGTCGCATATACTAGTGCAATGGTCGCATATACTAGTGCAATGGTCACATATACTAGTGCAATGGTCGCATATACTAGTGCAATGGTCACATATACTAGTGCAATGGTCGCATATGCTAGTGCAATGGTCACATATACTAGTGCAATGGTCACATATACTAGTGCAATGGTCACATATACTAGTGCAATGGTCACATATACTAGTGCAATGGTCACATATACTAGTGCAATGGTCGCATACACTAGTGCAATGGTCACATACACTAGTGCAATGGTCGCATATACTAGTGCAATGGTCGCATATACTAGTGCAATGGTCGCATATACTAGTGCAATGGTCACATATACTAGTGCAATGGTCACATATACTAATGCAATGGTCGCATATACTAGTGCAATGGTCGCATATACTAGTGCAATGGTCGCATATACTAGTGCAATGGTCGCATATACTAGTGCAATGGTCGCATATACTAATGCAATGGTCACATATACTAGTGCAATGGTCGCATATACTAGTGCAATGGTCACATATACTAGTGCAATGGTCACATATACTAGTGCAATGGTCGCATATACTAGTGCAATGGTCGCATATACTAGTGCAATGGTCGCATATACTAGTGCAATGGTCACATATACTAGTGCAATGGTCGCATATACTAGTGCAATGGTCACATATACTAGTGCAATGGTCACATATACTAGTGCAATGGTCACATATACTAGTGCAATGGTCGCATATACTAGTGCAATGGTCACATATACTAGTGCAATGGTCGCATATACTAGTGCAATGGTCGCATATACTAGTGCAATGGTCGCATATACTAGTGCAATGGTCACATATACTAGTGCAATGGTCGCATATACTAGTGCAATGGTCGCATATACTAGTGCAATGGTCACATATACTAGTGCAATGGTCGCATATACTAGTGCAATGGTCACATATACTAGTGCAATGGTCGCATATGCTAGTGCAATGGTCACATATACTAGTGCAATGGTCGCATATACTAGTGCAATGGTCGCGTATACTAGTGCAATGGTCGCATATACTAGTGCAATGGTCGCATATACTAGTGCAATGGTCACATATACTAATGCAATGGTCGCATATACTAGTGCAATGGTCACATATACTAGTGCAATGGTCACATATACTAGTGCAATGGTCGCATATACTAGTGCAATGGTCACATATACTAGTGCAATGGTCGCATATGCTAGTGCAATGGTCACATATACTAGTGCAATGGTCACATATACTAGTGCAATGGTCACATATACTAGTGCAATGGTCACATATACTAGTGCAATGGTCACATATACTAGTGCAATGGTCGCATACACTAGTGCAATGGTCACATACACTAGTGCAATGGTCGCATATACTAGTGCAATGGTCGCATATACTAGTGCAATGGTCGCATATACTAGTGCAATGGTCACATATACTAGTGCAATGGTCACATATACTAATGCAATGGTCGCATATACTAGTGCAATGGTCGCATATACTAGTGCAATGGTCGCATATACTAGTGCAATGGTCACATATACTAGTGCAATGGTCACATATACTAATGCAATGGTCGCATATACTAGTGCAATGGTCGCATATACTAGTGCAATGGTCACATATACTAGTGCAATGGTCGCATATACTAGTGCAATGGTCGCATATACTAGTGCAATGGTCGCATATACTAGTGCAATGGTCGCATATACTAGTGCAGTGGTCGCATATACTAGTGCAATGGTCGCATATGCTAGTGCAGTGGTCGCATATATTAGTGCAATGGTCGCATATATTAGTGCAGTGGTCGCATATATTAGTGCAATGGTCGCATATATTAGTGCAATGGTCGCATATATTAGTGCAGTGCTCGCATATATTAGTGCAATGGTCGCATATATTAGTGCAATGGTCGCATATATTAGTGCAGTGGTCGCATATGCTAGTGCAATGGTCGCATATATTAGTGCAGTGGTCGCATATATTAGTGCAGTGGTCGCATATATTAGTGCAATGGTCGCATATATTAGTGCAGTGGTCGCATATATTAGTGCAATGGTCGCATATATTAGTGCAATGGTCGCATATATTAGTGCAATTGTCGCATATATTAGTGCAGTGCTCGCATATATTAGCGCAGTGGTCGCATATATTAGTGCAATGGTCGCATATATTAGTGCAGTGGTCGCATATATTAGTGCAATGGTCGCATATATTTGTGCAGTGGTCGCATATATTAGTGCAGTGGTCGCATATATTAGCGCAGTGGTCGCATATATTAGTGCAATGATCGCATATATTAGTGCAGTGGTCGCATATATTAGTGCAATGGTCGCATATATTAGTGCAGTGGTCGCATATATTAGTGCAATGGTCGCATATATTAGTGCAATGGTCGCATATATTAGTGCAGTGGTCGCATATGCTAGTGCAATGGTCGCATATATTAGCGCAGTGGTCGCATATATTAGTGCAATGGTCGCATATATTAGTGCAGTGGTCGCATATATTAGTGCAGTGGTCGCATATATTAGCGCAGTGGTCGCATATATTAGTGCAATGATCGCATATATTAGTGCAGTGGTCGCATATATTAGTGCAATGGTCGCATATATTAGTGCAGTGGTCGCATATATTAGTGCAATGGTCGCATATATTAGTGCAGTGGTCGCATATATTAGTGCAGTGGTCGCATATATTAGTGCAATGGTCGCATATATTAGTGCAATGGTCGCATATATTAGTGCAATGGTCGCATATACTAGTGCAGTGGTCGCATATATTAGTGCAATGGTCGCATATACTAGTGCAATGGTCGCATATATTAGTGCAATGGTCGCATATACTAGTGCAATGGTCGCATATATTAGTGCAGTGGTCGCATATATTAGTGCAGTGGTCGCATATATTAGTGCAGTGGTCGCATATATTAGTGCAATGGTCGCATATACTAGTGCAATGGTCGCATATATTAGTGCAGTGGTCGCATATATTAGTGCAGTGGTCGCATATATTAGTGCAATTGTCGCATATACTAGTGCAATGGTCGCATATACTAGTGCAGTGGTCGCATATATTAGTGCAGTGGTCGCATATATTAGTGCAGTGGTCGCATATATTAGTGCAATGGTCGCATATACTAGTGCAATGGTCGCATATATTAGTAATCAACACTTGTCTTTTCTAATCAAAGTGGGAACTGCTTAGACATTTCAGTCAATGTCTTTATTATGCACCCCATACCCATCCCGTGGACGGTGGTGGGAAAGGGGTTACAGAGGCACATAATGGGTTCAGGAACTGAACCCCATTAGTTCATGTAGCTAAGCAAGTGACAATCTTGGGAAGGGAAGGGAACTATGAGCTAAAAGCGCCAAGCCATTACGACTATATAGCACTGGGAAGGGGTCAGGATAAGGATTTGGGATGGGACGGGGGAAAGGAATGGTGCCCAACCACTTGTGGACGGTCGGGGATTGAACGAACAATCTTGTGAAGTTAGTTACCCATTTGTTAAGCCAGACATGGCAAAAAATGTCATTAAAAAGAGGTATCAAGCCTCATGTCAAAACACTAAGAATTATTGAATAGTCGTTAATAAATGTTCATATTGAACTTGTAATTTTTTGTATAATTTATTTGTTGCTGTTGCATAGAAGTCTATTTTTTGCCATGTAAAAGTTGGTTTTTGTTTTCTTTTGTTAGCTAAAGCATTTGTATGTTTTGATGTATGTTTGATCTTTGATATCTAATTCATACAATGTATGAAACATTGTATGTTTCTAAGTTTAAGAAATAAAAATATTCTGCAATAATTTTTATGAAATGACTTCTAATAGTTGTGGTGTGTGGCCCTCATGACAACACAAATGTGGCCCATATGGCCCTCGGGGGGGCCCTGAGCTTGACATACCTGTTATAGCTTATGTTCTGGTTACAATCTCTTACTCATCTCTATTGATGACATGTGCTAGTGAGAAATGGGAATGAGAAACGCGAGTGTGAGAAATATGAACAAGAAACGTGAGAGATGAGAATTCAAGGTGAAAGTCAGTATGATTAAGAGAGGTAGATTTTTAGAATGAGAAAGGTGAGAGAGTAAAAATGGTGAGAGAGAGAGAGTGAAGGAGAGATAGTGAAAAAGGAGAGATAGTGAAGGTGAGAACAATGAGTGGGAGAATGTCAGAGGTTAAAGTTAGAGAGTAGAGCCACTCCCAACTTTAGTCTGTGGCTCATCAAGCTGACGGGTCCACCAAGTGAGCTCTCTCTCTCTCTCTCTCTCTCTCTCTCTCTCTCTCTCTCTCTCTCTCTCTCTCTCTCTCTCTCTCTCTCTCTCTCTCTCTCTCTCTCTCGAATATCAATACCCGAATAAATGTCAGTCCGTGTGTGTGTGTAAATTTGTGTGCGAATGTGGCTTGGCCAGTTTACATGTGTATGTGTTGATCAGTGTGTGTGTGTGTGTGTACTCACCTAGTTGTGCTTGCGGGGGTTGTGCTCTGGCTCTTTGGTCCCGCCTTCACGTGTGTATGTTTTTATTATTTTGTATTTTTTGTATCTGCAGAATCGAGAAATTAGCTCTTAGAACTCCCCTTTCTAACCAATCTATTTTTCATTTATTATATCTACTACATATATTTATCTCTAACTCACACACACACACACACACACACACACACACACACACACACACACACACACACACACACACACACACACACTGTGTGGTGCCCATATCTTAAGAAGCACATCAACAAACTGGAAAAGGTGCAAAGACATGCTACTAAGTGGCTCCCAGAACTGAAGGGCAAGAGCTACGAGGAGAGGTTAGAAGCATTAAATATGCCAAAACTAGAAGACAGAAGCAAAAGAGGTGATATGATCACTACGTACAAAATAGTAACAGGAATTGATAAAATCGACAGGGAAGATTTCCTGAGACCTGGCACTTCAAGAACAAGAGGTCATAGATTTAAACTAGCTAAACACAGATGCCGAAGAAATATAAGCAAATTCACCTTCGCAAATAGAGTGGTAGACGGTTGGAACAAGTTAAGTGAGAAGGTGGTGGAGGCCAAGACCGTCAGTAGTTTCAAAGCGTTATATGACAAAGAGTGCTGGGAAGACGGGACACCACGAGCGTAGCTCTCATCCTGTAACTACACTTAGGTAATTACACACACATCCCCAGAAAGCAGCCTGTAGCAGCTGTCTAACTCCCGGGTGCCTATTTACTGCTAGGTGAACAGGGACATCAGAGTTTTTTTTTATCATTATTATTTTCTACAGACGTGGCCACACATTTATAATGCTAACCAGCATATATACATTTTCTTCTGTCCTCCATGGACAAGGTGAGAGATCTGTTAAACATATAGTTTAAGGATTTATTGAACACTCAACCACAGAAGATGATACCTGCTTGAAGGGGTTCTGGGAGTTCTTCTACTCCCCAAGCCCGGCCCGAGGCCAGGCTCGACTTGTGAGAGTCTGGTCCACCAGGCTGTTGTTTGGAGCGGCCCGCAGGGCCACATACCCACCACAGCCCGGCTGATCCGGAAGTTCTCTTGGAAAACAGTCCAGTTTTCTCTTGAAGATGTCCACGGCTGTTCCGGCAATATTTCTTATAGCCACCTGTGGATGACTTACATCCACAGGTGGGTTACTCATCCACACTCACTCCCCCTCCACAACAGACTGGTCTAGGAGTGGAGTGGAAAGGGGGGGGAGGTGCCCCCCTCTCTCCCACCCTGACTCTTCCGTTTCCCAATGATGCGGAAATTTATCGTGAATTTAATTCTCACGGTAGAATAGGGCTTGCATTTTTTTTTAATTCAACTCGTAATGGAATTTATCATTACAGAGAACAGCATCATAAATAATATTTTAAATGTGGACAACTAAGTAAATTCATTTTATAAATTTTCGAATTCTAAATTTGTTATAATTCGAAGAAACCAACATTATATATATATATATATATATATATATATATATATATATATATATATATATATATATATATATATATATATATATATATATATATATATATATATATATATATATTTGTCCTTCTTTCACCGACCAATAATTATTTCTGGGATGGATCAAATCCAAAAATTATCAGGCTTCATCTATCTTCGTAGTGGTCCTAATTTCACTGCTATTTCCTTTATCATTCTCATCTCTTGGCCTCGATTTTAGGCACAATGATGAGGCTTCAACTATGTCCTGCCCGAAACGCTTTGCGTAATAGTGGCTTTAGGCATTGTATGTACTAGTACTATCTATAAATCCATCAACTTTTGTATCTTACCTTGTATGTATGTACTTTACCTGAATAAATATTTGTATTTGTATGTTCTAAGGCCACCACGCCCGGACAATCCAGGCCAATGTTGTCGATCAGAGTGTGAGCTCTTCTCAGCACGCCATGAAGTCTTCTCGTTAATCAAGAACATACGTTGAACTGTCATACAGGGTCGCAGTTCGTAAGGATGCTTCAAAGGCATCTTTCCGAGGTCAAAACGACTCGACTCTATGAAGGTTTGGCAAGTATTTCTGCCAGCTAGCAAGCGAATTTCTCTATGGACCAATAGGAGTTGACTTCCCGTTAGTTGAACATTTTGTTATTATTTTTGCATGTCGATGTGTCTTGTGATCGCATGATTCTTCTGGGCGCCATATTGTTCTAGAGTGTTTCATGGTGATAATATCAACGTTAGGCTTTCTCCCATATTATGCGGATCCGCGGGCTGTGACTTTCACACGTTCTTTGTTGCTTCTAGATGCGGGCTTTAGCAAGTATGACTCAAATAACAGCCAAATCACTCTAGATTAGTGTAGGGTGCCGCAACTCGACCCATAGGATATAATGTCCCTAAGGCCAAACACTTAAGTACTTAATTAAAATGGTAGCAAGCGACTCTCGAAATCGTCGCGATGTCCCATTTTCTGTTCGTGGGTTTTCGGGTAGATCAGGTTCGAGTAATTTCCAGCCCGTCCTCCAAACAAAGACCCAAAAGTGATTCCATGCACCCACCAAACCCCCTGTTTATAAATGAAAAACGGTTTGCACATGACTCACAACTGATTTCGTTCGAACACTTCCGGAACAAGTGCTTCACTGACGAATTTTGTTCGAACCACAACGCTGTAAATGCTTCACCCACGTACTACAAATAAAAATAATCGCCAACAGAACCTAAACACCTAACCTAACCTATGCCTATATATGCACATTATGTTAATACATTATAATATTAATTTATATTTGAGAAAACTCCCGTTTTGAATGAAAAGCATGTAAAAATTTATAAATGCGTCTGAGGGGTCGCCGCTGGATGTAATGGACTTGAGTCGAGGACGGGTTGGGTAATTTAGTACAACAGTTTAATGACGTTGGGGAACGCTCGGGAGAACGGGCTGAATGTGGAGGAAGGAGACCTGGCAGCCATAGTGAGTGAGAAGACACCACACAGATGACAGTGGGTATTGGGCGCCCCGCCGGCCAACCTCTATAGTTCCCAAGTTATGTCATTTCGTTCTATTTTGTTTTAAATAATACCCAATCATTTATTATTTCTTTTATTATGTATTGATTAGTGTTACTGCTCTTGTTATTGATGTATATGTCAGGGTTTTCCTATGGATTCACTAAGATTGTCAGATTTGAATATACGTAAAGTCAATATTCATTGTTGGCAGGAGAATAACTATTGTAAACATATATATGCTTCCCTTTTGTGATGTGTCGCCCCCCCCCCCCACCTCACTTGACACCAGTGATCATACAAGTTTCTGACAATGTTCCTTGGGGAAGACAC
Source organism: Procambarus clarkii (assembly GCF_040958095.1). Taxonomy (NCBI): domain Eukaryota; kingdom Metazoa; phylum Arthropoda; class Malacostraca; order Decapoda; family Cambaridae; genus Procambarus; species Procambarus clarkii. The sequence continues at coordinate 31,413,991 of NC_091202.1, forward strand.
TTGAAGCTAATCACAGGAATCTGTACACCAGTTGATTGACAGTTGAGAGGCAGGACCAAAGAGCCAGAGCTCAACCCCCGCAAGCACAACTAGGTGAGTACAGGGAAGACGTCGCTCTTACTTTATAACAGTAGCTTAGCATTTTAAAAGCACTACAATCACCTTCTGTGGTCGATAGTTCAATAAATCATTGAACTACTGTATATGTTTAACAGATCTCTAATGGAGGAGGTCCATGGAGGACAGAAGAAAATATTTAAATGTTGATTAGCATTGCAACTGTGTGGCCAGGTCTGTGGTAGAAAATATTAAAAAAATAAACTTAATAACAACCGTAATACTTGTAAATATCTACACGAAGGAAAGATTATATCTTATTGAAGCATGGCGCATTATTCACTATATTGCTCCACAACACTGATCCTACATCTGGCTAGTGTTGTAAAGCCTAAGTACTTGAGTACTTAGTACACAATCGACTTGAGAATGGTCCAGGACGGACCGAAACGTCGTCGTCCCTTCACTTTCTAGTGTGTAGTCAACAAAGCCTAAGTATTAACAGTGTTGCCACACACCCCGCAACACATAAGCTTCCCACGGGAGGTTGCCATGATACATGTTCCATGTGTTGTGAACACAAGCCGTCATGATACTAGATGTACACAGAACCTTCCCTACACGAAGAAATGAACAGAAGTTTCCTTAAATCATTCACCATGCCGCTGAAGAACTTCAATATAGCCATCGACATCCATGACCCAAAGCATATCGTCTGAAACCGATCATGATTGGTCTAAAAGAGAGGAAGTATCGTCCACAGTTCGTCTTTAATGGCTGCCCTCGGAGGATAAGTGCTGAGAAGGAGATGGATAAGGAAGCGGAGAAAATGGTGGTGGAGCAGGAAAAAGGTGACGGAGAAGGAAGAATAGAGAAGTTGGAGAAAGCCTAGGAAGAACACAGAGGGAAAGAGACTGGGGTGGAGGTGAGAGAGAGGCCACAAGGGGCTGCCAGAATCAGCCCGTCTTCCTAAGGTTTACAAACGTCAAGAAACTGTCTTGTTAAGTCCTCTATCCTAATCTACCATAGGACCCAAAACAGAAAACGGAACAATATGTCTATTTCGTGAGCCGCTATCATTTTCTAGTACGACTATTTTTGGTCTTAGATAAAGTATATATCAAAATGCGACGTTCTGTTACAAGGACTGGTAGGCCTGACTGCTGCTGGTGAGAACGGCACCATATATCTATATCTATATCTGTATATCTATCTATCTATCTATCTATCTATCTATCTATCTATCTATCTATATATATATATATATATATATATATATATATATATATATATATATATATAAAATTATATTAAGCCTTAAGTAGCGCCTAGTCCTAGGATTGTTAAGAGAGGTTAGGTTACATTCTATATTTATGATGCTCTTTAAAAAGTTTCCAATTTGGCCAAATTTAGTGATACTAAACGTCAAGTTTTTAGTGGCTCATCACTACATATTGGAACTTTCTACCAAATAGCTACCGTCCTATAAGTGTTTTTTTTATTTAAGAGGGGATGGACTTGAGTGATGCTAGGCTGCGGCAGCAGTGGTACAAGGAAGCAGCCTAGTAAATGTGATAATATTCCATAATGTTAGCTAACCGTTGGCTGCCAACGCCGTGAGGTAACGCTGGGTGGGACAATAAGGTGTGAGACGTGCTGGCCGGAATACTCTCAAGACAGTAGCAGAGGACGAGGTGACTGTTCAACACTGTGTGGTCGTGTTCACCAAAACTGACTTAATCAAGAGGAAACCAATTAAAACGAGCTCTGATCAGCGCTGACTCCTGGGGGAACCATTGTAAACTCCTGAACACGAGGCTACGTGTTGTAAAAGTTAGCAGAACTTGATGGACAAATATTTGTGGCTGTGAGAAATTAATTACAGCGACAGCCCAGGGGGTTAATTTTTGATTGTTGCCGCCGAAGGCGGCTAGTTTATTGTGCACCCCATACTCATCCTGTGAGCGGTAGCGCAAAAGCATTACAGAGGGCACAAAAGGTCTTTATCAGACCTCATCTTAGATTATTTCATAAACAATTTCATCTATCCTTCACACCTTATAGTTACAATGTAAGCTAGTTACAGAGAAAGTGCTATTACAAGACCTATATATTTACAGTAAGTTATCATACATTAATGGTAGGTCTTATCGCTAATACATAATAGTTTGACCAATGGGGACATTACAGAGTCATAGGGGAGCTTCTGTTTATTATTAGTCCTCACAATACACTACTTGTTTCTGAATCTCATATGTCGCGATTCTTTGAGGTCCGGAGGACGGTGTCAAGTCAGACGCCGTGTTCACCAGTCAACTGTGATTTTTGTTTGGTTGACACAGGTTTCAATTGCGGGTTGAAACAGCGTGACAGTGTAACCCAGTCAAATTCTTTGCAGTTAATACTGTGTATCTTTTCACCTGTGTGTAAAGTAAGAACTAAACATGAATTATTGAATGAAACCATTAAGTGGTGCTTGTAGCAGTAAACATATAATTGTAATTTTTTATATATATATATATATATATATATATATATATATATATATATATATATATATATATATATATGTCGTACCTAGTAGCCAGAACTCACTTCTCAGCCTACTATGCAAGGCCAGATTTGCCTAATAAGCCTAGTTTTCATGAATCAATGTTTTTTCGACTACCTGACCTACCTAACCTAACCTAACCTAACGTTTTCGGCTACCTAACCTAACCTAACCTATAAAGATAGGTTAGGTTAGGTTAGGTAGGGTTGGTTAGGTTCGGTCATATATCTACGTTAATTTTAACTCCAATAAAAAAAAAATTACCTCATACATAATGAAATGGGTAGCTTTATCATTTCATAAGAAAAAAATTAGAGAAAATATATTAATTCAGTAAAACTTGGCTTATTAGGCAAATCGGGCCTTGCATAGTAGGCTGAGAAGTGCGTTCTGGCTACTAGGTACGACATATACATGTTTATATATATATATATATATATATATATATATATATATATATATATATATATATATATATATATATATATAAACTTAATCTTTCTGTTTCCCGTCTCCGTCACCTTCTCTCTCTTTTTTCTTTCTTTATTTCTATATTTCTTTCTTTTTCCAGGTGTCTATATACAGCGAAGGTAAGACCCACTCTTGAACATACATCCCCAACATATAAACCCGTACCTGGAAAAGGACAAGGAGAAAGTAGAAAAAATGCCAAAGATATGCAACGAGACTCGTTCCGGAGCTGAAGGGATTGTGGTATGAAACAAAAAGATTAAGAGATGGACCTCACCACACTGGAAGAAAGGACAGAGAGAGGGAGGGACATGATAACAAATAAGATTCTAAGGGAAATGGACAAATGGACGCGTTGTTCAAAGCTAGGAACAATGGAAGAAGGAGTCATGTTTGGAGACTCAAGACGCCGCTCGGATGAAACAGGTTAGTCGTAGAAGTCGTTGAAGCTAATTCGATTCAAAATATTAAAGGTAAATATGATAAGAGCCTGAGAAATGAGTCATTGCATTAATCTAAGAACCCACGGAATGCAGGGTTACGAGCCTTGCTCGACCCTGAAAGCACATCTAGGTGAGTACAGGTGTAGGATAGTGGGTGGCTAAACTCCCCCAAATGTTGTGTTGTGGGGCCGCGCTTCCCGCTTCCCCGCCTCACTATATGAATATTTACAAAGTTCTCCCTGATGGAAGAAATCAAATATGTATGAGCTACTTTGGTTAAGCCAATGGATATTTAAGCGCTGGGCATAGGGTGGGTGTCGCGCCATCAAAATCCCCCGTCAACGCTTTTTTTTTTTCAAGCTTTTTATTACAGTGTGGTGATGGTCGAACGCTGTTGACGGCGTTCGTCCTGAGGGCGGGCCGGGGCTGAGAGGCAGTACCCAAGCCCCTCAAAGTCAACTCTAAGCACGGCTAGGTCAAAATAAAGTTCTTATTGCAGTTATATTTTTTGAGATATATACAAGAGTTGTTACATTCTTGTACAGCCACTAGTACGCGTAGCGTTTCGGGCAGGTCCCTGGAATACGATCCCCGCCGCGAAGAATCGTTTTTTCATCCAAGTACACATTTTACTGTTGCGTTAAACAGAGGCTACAGTTAAGGAATTGCGCCCAGTAAATCCTCCCCGGCCAGGATACGAACCCATGACATAGCGCTAGCGGAACGCCAGGCGAGTGTCTTACCACTACACCACGGAGACTGCAAATATGATGGGAACCAAACCATCCTCCTGCTTAGATAGCAGTCTTCGTAACTACTGATAAGAAAGTAGGCGATAAAGTCGATAAATGATTCAACAAAATCATTATATCTGGCCAAGGAGAGCTGCTTGAATTTCGAGAGACGGGGCGTTAATCAAACGAAGCAGCACTGGCAGATATTTACATTTTCAGAGATGAATAAGAAAATATTTGTTGGGATTGAATCCAAGACCCATTACACAGTGGCCCACAATGAGGCTAGTGCATCAGTCTTTACTATGACGTAGAGACTAGAACTAGACTAGAGACTTTACTATGACGCAGAGACTAGAACTAGACTATAGACTTTACTATGACGCAGGTAGAAATAACCTAAGCTACTCTATCCCTTTGAGATGTATTTTATTGTCTCAATAAACATACTTGAACTTGAGGACACAAAACTAAAATGAATTTTGAACTTGAGGACACAAAATTAAAATGAATTTTGAACTTGAGGACACAAAATTAAAAGAAGCTTCAGGAAAAATCTTTAAAGAAACAAGAGCATGCAAGCTAGTATAGATGCAAGCAATTAACCAACCACTTGGACGGTCGGGGATTGAACGCCGATCTGCATGAAGCGAGACCTTCGCTCTACCGTCCAGCCCAAGTGCTTGGCTTTTGAAGTCGGACATAGAACAAGACTTATAGGTAAAAAATATCATATCATCTCTCCTAAGGCAAACATTAAGCGGGTAATATCTATGGTGTAAGAGAGAATGTCTGTTTAAGGTTGGAGGCCAGATGTTTGGGGCTAGCCTCACTCAAATTTGTAGGGGGAATGGTCTTGCATATGGGACGGACATAGGCTGGACAAGGTAGGTCTAAGTTAACTGCTTTAAGAAATATAGGCTGTAACCCAACACTTCCGTACGACTTTCATGAATTCAGAAATAAAACCTGAGATTTTACTGAATCTTTTAGGCGTCTTGAGGCATCGAGCTGATACTAAGTCAATGTTATAAAAATGACTTGCAGCGTACATTGTCGTGTGGGTTAAGGCTCACAGCTGGGGGGAGTCCCTGAATACTGGTTCGAATCCACGGAGTGCTCCAATAATTCTCGCATAATAATAATTATGTCAAACATAATAATGCAAATATTCTGAACCCATAGCTAGGATGTTTTTTACACACATTCTAAAGTGTCACTCAACAAACCAAATTACACACACAAACATTATTGCAGATCATATCTCACCACAAATTTAATTTGGCAGCGATATTTTTTACAATTTTGTAATTGTCAAAACATTTTCGAGAAATGTCGTTGTGTTGGTAACGTCCAGCAATATATATTACCATGTCTGGCCCCTCTATACCCACCAAACACACACCGAAACTACGACGTTGGTACAACGTTCGAGCAAGTTTTAACACCACCTAACCAGTTATAACAACCAATATAGCAAGTTGTAACAACGTTCTAATACGTCATAAACACGTTAAGCCAAGATGTAACAACTTTATTTCAAGTTGTAACAAGCGGAAAATAGAGACAGTTTCGGTTTGTGTTTCCAGGGATACCGTGTCCACTTGTGTGGTACAATATTACCATGCCTGGCTCCTCTACCATGTACACTTGTGTGGTACAATATTACCATGCCTGGCTCCTCTACCATGTACACTTGTGTGGTACAATATTACCATGTCTGGCACAATGTCCACTTGTGTGGTACAATATTACCATGTCTGGCTCCTCTACCATGTCCACTTGTGTGGTACAATATTACCATGTCTGGCTCCTCTACCATGTCCACTTGTGTGGTACAATATTACCATGTCTGGCTCCTCTACCGTGTCCACTTGTGTGGTACAATATTACCATGTCTGGCTCCTCTACCATGGCCACGTGTGTGGTACAATATTACCATGTCTGGCTCCTCTACCATGTACACTTGTGTGGTACAATATTACCATGTCTGGCACCTCTACCATGTACACTTGTTCGATATACACTCCAGGAAATGTCAGCAGCCATTTAATAGAAATGTAAAAACATTTTTTTTAGCAGCAGCAACACTAGCAGCAGCAGCAGCAGCAGCAGCTGTAGCAGTAGCAGCTGGAACGAGTAATTACGCTGCTATCTCTAATTTGAGAGAAGGGTTCCGGCTTTTATGGAACACGTAATTGGCTGACAATTTTAAGAGCTTGTGTAGCGAACACATTTTTGCGTGGTGGCAGATTTTCCCTCTTTGTCGTAACAAAGCAATAATAGTTGAGGAGGTCAGAGAGTACCACGGCTCTTAGGGCTCCTTGATACAGAAAGGAATCTGTAACCAGATTTATTGTATAAGGTGAAATAAGATATAGTCAGACAATGAGAAAGTTGAATTAGTAAGCGTTTCGAAATGTTTTTGACTGTGCTTTGCCTGGAGAGACCACCACTTGGACTGGTCGGTACAGCAGAGGCCTAGCGTCTTACAGAGTCGTCGTTCGATCCCCGATGGTCCGAGTTGTCGGGCACCATTCCTTGACTTCGTCCTCATGTCCCAGCTCCTTGTCATCATTTTTGTCCAGGTGTGTGTGTGGGGGGGTAGGGGGAGTTGATTGATTGACAGTTGAGAGGCGGGCCGAAAGAGCCAGAGCTCAACCGCCGCCAGCACAACTAGGTGAATACAGACAGCGGGCGGCAGGCGCCTCACCTCAACCCATCCTCACCCCCAACTGCGTCATGTCTCTGTGCTCGGGACACGCTTCCACCCTCACTCATACTGACTGGTAATCAAGTCATGGGAAATATTCGCTATTGTGTATTAACGAGCCTCAGCATGGTATAGCTTATAGGTGGGTTGGTGTATTCTCGTAATATTGACGGAAAAGTAATACATATCAGTGAATAAGTTTGTAATTATGTGTATACGACCCAGCACATTACCAGAAGCATGTCTATAATACTCATGTAGCAAACATAGAGTTGGGCTCAACCCATTAAGATGTGAGCAGAGCTTATTACACAATATTTATGGTCTCATTAGGGCGGGATGAACGCCCACACGGAAGGAAGGCCGGGCTCGGTAATATATTTGGCGTTGCTAGGCGCTGAAGCATACAAATTATATTAAATATTTCGTCCCTGTCCTGACTGTGGCCTCCCCCATACGTCAGGCGGGGACTAGGCTTCGTGTACACTGGTGTTTTTTAGGCTGGGTCTCATCTCTCACTTTGGCATTTGTCTCTCGGTCTGATTGGCGATTACTTTGTTAGTGAAGCATTAGATATCAATGTGTAATGTGTACTTCAAGTAAGTTTATTGAGACAAGAAAGAAATACATCTCAAAGAGATAGAGCAGCTTAGGCTATTTCTACCCCCCCCCCCCTGGATGTGTACTGAACCTCTGCCAAGTTTTTTTTCAGTATCCATGATGATACATCGTATGGGTCTACAGTGTTCGTTTCATCTGTTGGTTCTCGCTATCCTCTGATGTTATTTGTCATCTGGGGATCTGTCATTTGTTATCTGTTTCTTGTCTTGCCTTTGGGATGTAATGGTATGTAATTATGACAAACTAAATGGGAGCTTGTAGTTATTGAACCCCGCTTTTCTATTCGCCGGTTGCCTAATACACTTTCTCCTGACCTATTTCACAAGCATATACACTTTTAGAATTATGAATAGAGTTTGCTTCTACAACCTGCTCCTTTAGTTCTTCTCATTTTCCCATTATTATTGTTACGCAAAAAGAAAACTTTCTATTATCTATATGTCTCGCCTGAGTCTCAGGCTTCCATCCATGTACTTTTGTACTATTAGTATTCATTGTGAATATTTCCTCTTTTTTTTCACTCTGTCAAACTTCTAAGGATTTTATACGTCTCTAACATGTCACCCCCCCCCCCCTCTCTCTCTCTCTCTCTCTCTCTCTCTCTCTCTCTCTCTCTCTCTCTCTCTCTCTCTCTCTCTCTCTCTCTCTCTCTCTCTCTCTCTCTCTCTCTCTCTCTCTCTCTCTCTCTCTCTCTCTCTCTCTCTCTCTCTCTCTCTCTCTCTCTCTCTCTCTCTCTCTCTCTCTCTCTCTCTCTCTCTCTCTCTCTCTCTCTCTCTCTCTCTCTCTCTCTCTCTCTCTCTCTCTCTCTCTCTCTCTCTCTCTCTCTCTCTCTCTCTCTCTCTCTCTCTCTCTCTCTCTCTCTCTCTCTCTCTCTCTCTCTCTCTCTCTCTCTCTCTCTCTCTCTCTCTCTCTCTCTCTCTCTCTCTCTCTCTCTCTCTCTCTCTCTCTCTCTCTCTCTCTCTCTCTCTCTCTCTCTCTCTCTCTCTCTCTCTCTCTCTCTCTCTCTCTCTCTCTCTCTCTCTCTCTCTCTCTCTCTCTCTCTCTCTCTCTCTCTCTCTCTCTCTCTCTCTCTCTCTCTCTCTCTCTCTCTCTCTCTCTCTCTCTCTCTCTCTCTCTCTCTCTCTCTCTCTCTCTCTCTCTCTCTCTCTCTCTCTCTCTCTCTCTCTCTCTCTCTCTCTCTCTCTCTCTCTCTCTCTCTCTCTCTCCTTTCTATTTCTAGCGTCATTAGATTTAGTTCCTTCAGTCTTTCTTCATAAACGTCTCCCCCCGCTATTCTAGTACGAGCCTTATTGCAAACTTCCGAAGCTTTTCGAGCTTCCTTATGTGTTAGATGGGGGCTCCATCGTTTTCTTGACGTCGAGGAACCTTTGGAGGACGGGCTAGTTTGTTATGTAATTCTTTACCCATGTTAGTGCTGTAATCTCATGTGAGGTTCCATATCAAAGCATTTTTACCGGTCCAGAAATATGCAATCTGCCCAACCTCTCTGTCTTGCCTTATTTTCGTTACCTTACCATAGATTATTATCATACTTACTTGTAGGTTAGTCAGGCATGATTTCTCAGGGTTTTGGGAGTTCTTCTCCCCCGAGCCCGGCCTGGGGCCAGGCTCAAGTGACTGATTAAAGATTAATGCCAGAGGTTCGCTGAAGGCCTGTGCCGCTTCTTTTAACATCCATGGTGATACGTTGTCTGGTCCAATTGCCTTAGCTTCGTCTAATGATGCTAATTGTTTCCTTACTTCCTCTCCTGTTATCTCAATATTTAACAGCCTCTCATCTAGGGTAACCTCCCACTCTAGCATTAGGGACTGTTCAGGTTCAGTTCTGAGCTCTCCTTGGAAGCTGGCTTCCAAGGAGAGGTTGCCCACAAATTTCCTTATCATGCCCAGTACATTCACTGCCCCTTTTTCGTAACCTGGTCACTTGGTTGTTTACTGTCGTTTTCCTTGTTATATGATTATGTAGGAGTTTTAGGTGTGTGTGTGTTTATACTCACCTAATTGCACTCATCTAATTGTACTTGCGGGGTTGAGCTTCGGCTCTTTGATTCCGCCTCTCACAACTTAAACAACTGGTGTACAAATTCCTGAGCCTATTGGGGTCTATATCATATCAACTTTTGAAACTGTGTATGGAGTCTGCCTCCACCACATCACTTCTTAATGTACTCCATTTATTAACTACTCTGACGCTGCAAAAGTTCTTTCTGGTATGTCTCTGTGGCGTATTTGGGCACTCAGTTTCCATCTGTGTCCCCTTGTTCGAGTGCCGCCCACGTTAAATAATGTCTTTATCTCCCCGCCTATAAATTTCCCTGAGAATTTTGCATGTTGTAAACATGTGTGTGAAGGGGAGGGGAGAGGTGTCCTTGACGTGTCCGCCTGACCACTTCCCTCGCATAAACACCTCATAAGGTCTTCCTGCGTCCCGGGACGTTCCTCCACCCTCACACTTCCCCTCACACACTCCCTCACCGGCCTCACACACTCTCCCTCATGCTTGCTCCTCTCTCACACACACTTTTATCTCCCCCTCTCTCACACACACACACACTCTTCCCCCTCCACAGACTTGTCTTACTCTTCCCCATCACATTCACTCCCCTCAGTCCTTCCCTTTTCACATAAATTACACTACACTTTTCCCTCAGTAATTCACCCATTTATTACACACACACCACTTGTACATTCCCCCTCACACACTTTGTCCCCTCACACACTTTGTCCCCTCACACACTTTCTTCCCCTCACACATTTTGTTCCCCTCACACACTTTCTTCCCCTCACATACTTTGTCCCCCTCACACACTTTGTTCCCCTCACACATTTTGTTCCCCTCACACACTTTCTTCCCCTCACACACTTTGTTCCCCTCACACACTTTGTCCCCTCACACACTTTCTTCCCCTCACACATTTTGTTCCCCTCACACACTTTCTTCCCCTCACATACTTTGTCCCCCTCACACACTTTGTTCCCCTCACACATTTTGTTCCCCTCACACACTTTCTTCCCCTCACATACTTTGTCCCCCTCACACACTTTGTTCCCCTCACACATTTTGTTCCCCTCACACACTTTGTTCCCCTCACACACTTTGTTCCCCTCACACACTTTGTTCCCCTCACACATTTTGTTCCCCTCACACACTTTGTTCCCCTCACACACTTTGTTCCCCTCACACACTTTGTTCCCCTCACACATTTTGTTCCCCTCACACACTTTGTTCCCCTCACACACTTTGTCCCCTCACACACTGTTCCCCTCACACTGTCCCCCCCCTCACACACTTTGTTCCCCTCACACACTTTGTTCCCCTCACACTGTCCCCCCTCACACACTTTGTCCCCTCACACACTTTGTTCCCCTCACACACTTTGTTCCCCTCACACTGTCCCCCCCTCACACACTTTGTCCCCTCACACACTTTGTTCCCCTCACACACTTTGTTCCCCTCACACACTTTGTTCCCCTCACACTGTCCCCCCCTCACACACTTTGTCCCCTCACACACTTTGTTCCCCTCACACACTTTGTTCCCCTCACACTGTCCCCCCCTCACACACTTTGTCCCCTCACACACTTTGTCCCCTCACACACTTTGTTCCCCTCACACACTTTGTTCCCCTCACACTGTCCCCCCCTCACACACTTTGTCCCCTCACACACTTTGTTCCCCTCACACACTTTGTTCCCCTCACACTGTCCCCCCCTCACACACTTTGTTCCCCTCACACACTTTGTCCCCTCACACACTTTGTCCCCTCACACACTTTGTCCCCTCACACACTTTGTCCCCTCACACACTTTGTCCCCTCACACACTTTGTTCCCCTCACACACTTTGTCCCCTCACACACTTTGTCCCCTCACACACTTTGTTCCCCTCACACACTTTGTTCCCCTACACACTTTGTCCCCTCACACACTTTGTCCCCTCACACACACTTTGTTCCCCTCACACACTTTGTTCCCCTCACACTGTCCCCCCCTCACACACTTTGTTCCCCTCACACACTTTGTTCCCTCACACAGACATAAAAGTTAGGGGAGACATGATCACTACCTATACAATTCTCAGGAATTGACAGGATAGATAAGGATAAACTGTTTAACACGGGTGGGACGCGAACAAGGGGACACAGGTGGAAACTGAGTACCCACATGAGCCACAGGGACGTTAGAAAGAACTTTTTCAGTGTCAGAGTAGTTAACAGGTGGAATGCATTAGGCAGTGACGTGGTGGAGGCTGACTCATACACAGTTTGAAATGTAGATATGATAGAACCCAGTAGGCTCAGGGATCTGTACACCAGTTGATTGACAGTTGAGAGGAGGGACCAATGAGCCAGAGCTCAACCCCTGCAAATACAACTAGGTGAGTACACACTCAGCCCCCACACACTCTCTCAGCCCCCCACACACTCAGCTCCCCCCACACACTCAGCCCCCCACATACTCAGCCCCCCACACACTCAGCCCCCCACACACTCAGCCCCCCACACACTCAGCCCCCCACACACTCAGCTCCCCACACACTCAGCCCCCCACACACTCAGCCCCCCACACACTCAGCCCCCCACACACTCAGCCCTCCCACACACTCAGCCCCCCACACACTCAGCCCCCCCACACACTCAGCCCCCCCACACACTCAGCCCCCCCACACACTCAGCCCCCCCACACACTCAGCCCCCCCCACACACACAGCCCCCCACACACTCAGCCCCCCACACACATCAGCCCTCTCACTGTGTCTGTCAAGTTCTGGAATATACATTATTGTATCATTTAACTTGGTATGCAAATAGGTGTAACTTCTGGAGATGATTAAATTGGAACTTGTGGTTTAAGAATTCTTTAAAAAAAATTTCGTGAATAATAATAATCCGAATATTCGAGACAACGTCCGAGTCATATTAAAAATGAACCAATTATCAGTTAAAAACACGTTACGAATTAACGAACAAGAGCTCGGGGAACATAGAAAATGGAAGGGTATTGAAAGGATAGACTGAAGTAAAAAAAAGTTGCGATGCGGTTTTGGTAGCTTAGATATCTCCGCCTTGAAAACTGACGGCTTGTAACGAGTTTTTTTTTTTCAGAGAAAAGTTAAGAGACATCGGAGGCATTCCTACAAGGTCCGGCTTTCTTTATGTCCACCTTCTTTCTTGAAAAAGGGTTAAATTGTGGGATTTTGACTGCCGGCCACCGCCGGCTGTAACAGGGGCGGTGGCCGGCTGTAACAGGAGGCGGTGGCCGGCTGTAACACGAGGCGGTGGCCGGCTGTAACAGGAGGCGGTGGCCGGCCGTAACACGAGGCGGTGGCCGGCTGTAACACGAGGCGGTGGCCGGCTGTAACACGAGGCGGTGGCCGGCTGTAACACGAGGCGGTGGCCGGTTAGAGGAGAGTGGCACTAATGGATATAATATTGTCCACCATTTAGTTATATATTCACAAGTAAAGCACTGGACGCCCGCCGCTCCTGACACTATGGAAATGTTGCGCTGACCTCAGTCACCGGCTGCTGCACCACCTTCCCCCTAGTGTCTCCCCTCACCAGGTCTCCCCCTACCCTAGTGTCTCCCCTCACCAGGTCTCCCCCTACCCTAGTGTCTCCCCTCACCAGGTCCCCTCTCCCCTAGTGTCTCCCCTCCCCTAGTGTCTCCCCCTCACCAGGTCCCCCCTCCCCTTGTGTCTCCCCTCACCAGGTCCCCCCTCCCCTAGTGTCTCCCCTCCCCTAGTGTCTCCCCTCACCAGGTCCCCCCTCCCCTAGTGTCTCCCCTCCCCTAGTGTCTCCCCTCACCAGGTCCCCCCTCCCCTTGTGTCTCCCCTCAATAGGTCCCCCCCTCCCCTAGTGTCTCCCCTCACCAGGTCCCCCCTCCCCTTGTGTCTCCCCTCACCAGGTCCCCCCTCCCCTTGTGTCTCCCCTCACCAGGTCCCCCCTCCCCTTGTGTCTCCCCTCACCAGGTCTCCCCCTACCCTAGATACCCCCTAGATGCCTGATCAACCAGGCTGTGACTCATACGTCAGGCTGCGAGCAGCCGCGTCCAATAGCCTGGTTGATCAGTCCAGCAACCAGGAGGCCTGATCGACGACCGGGCCGCGGGGACGCTAAGCCCCGGAAGCACCTCAAGGTAACCTCAAGGTAAGGTAAGGTACCCTAGTGTCTCCCCTCAGCCACCATCTGTGCCTGCCAGGAGGCTGCTGGCGTGGTCTAGGGAGCACAGTGCTGGCCCCTGGTGGGACACGTAATGGTGGCCATGACAAACAAGCCCTTATAGTTATTCTCACCGTCACGCACCACTCAGCAAGTGGAATACGGGACTAAGCCATTATTAAAATGTTTTGGAGAGCATTGTTACGATCCTTACCTCCTGTGGAGAGGTGTAAAGGGAGTGTTTAGAATAAATTATCTCTTAATACAGAGTTGTGTGGGGGCATTTGAGAGTGTTTTCTGGAAATATATCTGCAGCTGGCAACTGGAAGGCCGCGGGTGACGGAGATTACCCCGCTCAGTAAAGTAGTACCTTTGAACTGGCGATTGTTCAGGAATAATGTTTTATCTTACATCAAAACTGTGTGAAGGAAAAAGTGGACTTAATTACATAACCTGCGCAGGAATTATTGTTAATTGAGTCATTAAGAGGTTTGGTGAAGAAATATTGAAGGGTAAGGTATTCAGGGGCGGGTGACCTGACGAGGACGGACGCCATTTTGACCTGAAGCGGAGCAGCAGCTGTCTGAGCGGTCCTTGCTTTATTGAGGGTTTTCTCCTGCCATTAAGATAAGCCACTGGGTTGTATTTAAAAGGTTGCAAGAAGGGGCAGAGTATATTGACGGTCTACCGAGTGACCGGAGCCCCCTGGATGGATGATATGATACAATGTTTCAACAATTAGAAGGACCTTAAGTTGTAAGAGTGAATTATGCCATGTAATATATCATGTGTGTGTTTGTTATATAAATATTTTTGTCATCTCGCTACTGAGCCGTCTCCCTTCTTGAATTTCATTTGGCTCAACTGAAAGCCTCATTCCCCCTAGACAGTACAGTAAAAGAATATTGAAATTAGCGCTGTAGCCTAATAACACGGCCCACTTGGAATGACCTAATGCAGGCCAGGTCGTGCCTTAATTAATATAAGTAGTTTGTAACAGGCTGTGGCTGTCGCAGTTAATTAGACGGGGAGAGGTGAGCAGTGGAGAAAGGTCGTTGACACTAGTAAGAAGCTCTACACTTCATAATTACCGCGGGAGGGAGCCTGGCAACACGGCCGAGGTGGGGCGTTGGTAATGACTCGTTGTCAAGGCCAGTTGGTACCAACTGCTGCCTTGACAAATATTGCAAATCAATGGTTCCCAAACCTCTTGTACTCGTGGCTCTATTTTCTAATGGTCAATAAAACCTGCGACCTCTTGGCACACTTTAATCATTGAGAAAAAATTGCCTTATCAGAATACTCCCTACTTGCTGATTCTGGATGATTCAGATGTACTGGTGCTCACAGTGTGGGTGTAGCGACCCACACGTTGGGAACCACTCTTCTCAATTAAACACAATAACATTCCACGGAGAACTCTGCCAAATTTACTGGTAACTTTAACATTTATGCTGGGGATGAAGTGGATTAACCTGTAGTAGAGGTGTAGGTATTAACAGCTTCAGAGGAGAGGACTCTTTGGAATTATTTTTAACACTTATGACTCTTTTTAGCAAGCTTAAAGCTTTGTCTACTCTTAGTATATGACAAGCCTTACTCTACAAGTTTTCCCTGGAACACAACCTACCAATGGGACTACAACCAGGACCTCAATTGCTGCTGGGTGAAGAGGGGCGAAGAGTTAAGGACTGGCGCTCAGCTAATCCTCCCAGGTCCGAGCTCGAACCCCAACGAAATCGCGTGGCGAGGGGCAGGTCCAGGACGCCACCGAGACTGAAGTTGTGTGGGGTGACCGGCTACCCGTTCTCGCACTTGCCTATAGTCAATATTGGCTTATTAATAAGTGCATATGTGACATACTAATTTACTGTGAATATTTTAGTTTACCTTGAAAAGCTGAATAGAAAACACCGACCTAACCTAACCTTCTTAGTATGTTAAGATAAGCAACTTATTGCTTCTTAATTACAATTAGTACTTAACCTATACCTATATTGATATTACAGTTTTATAAAAATAATAAAACAAAACCAAAATATTTAAATAAATTGTAAAGTAACTCAGTATATTGTCAAACATTGTATAAAATCTCTATTGTTTAATAAAACTGAAAAAGAAATTCTTAATATTAAAACTGGTGTTTAACAATTCTAAAATAAGAGTTTGTACCTTTAAAATAAAATGTAACTTGGCATATATCACGTATGTACTTATTAATCAGCCAAATAGTGACTAGAAGCAATAAGTCATATATGTACTGTCCTGTGCAAGAGCGGGTTGCACCGCCACTCAGAACGGCTGACCTGTCGTGCCCCGAGGAAGGTAATAGTTGAGAATACGGCGCTGGAGCTGAGACAGTACAGGAAAAATGTTGGGATGAAAATACAAACACTTTAAACAGATTTAAGACCGTTTTCTTGTAATAAAAATATTATGACAGAAATCAAGATTTTTACGAATGTAAACTGCTGCTTATATATTGATGCTGAGGGGTTCCCTAATGGTTGGTGACTTGTGTCTCGCGTCACCTGGTGGACCGTCTCTCTAGTGCTTCTGTCTCCCGTCACCTGGTCGACCGTCTCTCTCGTGCTGCTGTCTCCTGTCACCTGGTCGACCGTCTCTCTCGTGCTCCTGTCTCCCGTCACCTGGTCGACCGTCTCTCTAGTGCTTCTGTCTCCCGTCACCTGGTCGACCGTCTCTCTAGTGCTTCTGTTTCCCGTCACCTGGTCGACCGTCTCTCTCGTGCTTCTGTCTCCCGTCACCTGGTCGACCGTCTCTCTCGTGCTTCTGTCTCCCGTCACCTGGTCGACCGTCTCTCTCGTGCTTCTGTCTCCCGTCACCTGGTCGACCGTCTCTCTCTCGTGCTTCTGTCTCCCGTCACCTGGTCGACCATCTCCCTAATGTTCCTCCTGTCTCCCGTCACCTGGTCGACCATCTCCCTAATGCTCCTCCTGTCTCCCGTCACCTGGTGGACCATCCGTCTTGTGCTCCTTACCTGGTCGGGGGTAATAGGGAAGCTGCCAGGTGTCGCGAGATGTGCCAGACAGAGGAATGGATGGTCGACGCAATAACAATCAATCAGGAGATTGATGAAGTTGTGAGGGAGTGGACCTCTCCTGCTCCCTGGCTGCCAATGTTGTGAGGGAGTGGACCTCTCCTGCTCCCTGGCTGCCAATATTGTGAGGGAGTGGACCTCTCCTGCTCCCTGGCTGCCAGTGTTGTGAGGGAGTGGACCTCTCCTGCTCCCTGGCTGCCAATGTTGTGAGGGAGTGGACCTCTCCTGCTCCCTGGCTGCCAATGTTGTGAGGGAGTGGATCCCTCCTGCTCCCTGGCTGCCAATGTTGTGAGGGAGTGGACCTCTCCTGCTCCCTGGCTGCCAATGTTGTGAGGGAGTGGACCTCTCCTGCTCCCTGGCTGCCAATGTTGTGAGGGAGTGGACCTCTCCTGCTCCCTGGCTGCCAATGGCTACAAGCCTTGTAGCCTTATATTAGCCTCCTCATTTAACACCTGCCAAATTTACCCATCTTACAACCCATAACAGCTGGTTGTATCGAGCACCTAATTGCTGTTGGGTGAACAGAGGCATCGGGGGAAGAAAACGCGTGCAAAAGTCTCGTCCTGGCTTGGAATCGAACCCCCCCCCCTGGACTGTTCTGCAGTTTCTCAGTTCATGTGACCAGGGCTGTTCACCCTTGCTGACAGAGGGGGACGGTAGGAGACATGCCGGGTACAGGAGCCGGACGTGGTGGGTACAGGAGCCGGACGTGGCGGGTACAGGAGCCGGACGTGGTGGGTACAGGAACCGGACGTGGTGGGTACAGGAGCTAGACATGGCGGGTACAGGAGCCGGACGTGGCGGGTACAGGAACCGGACGTGGTGGGTACAGGAACCGGACGTGGTGGGTACAGGAGCTAGACATGGCGGGTACAGGAGCCAGACGTGGCGGGTACAGGAGCCGGACGTGGCGGGTACAGGAACCGGACGTGGTGGGTACAGGAACCGGACGTGGTGGGTACAGGAGCTAGACATGGCGGGTACAGGAGCCTGACGTGGCGGGTACAGGAACCGGACGTGGTGGGTACAGGAGCTAGACATGGCGGGTACAGGAGCCGGACGTGGCGGGTACAGGAGCCGGACGTGGTGGGTACAGGAACCGGACGTGGCGGGTACAGGAGCCGGACATGGTGGGTACAGGAACCGGACGTGGCGGGTACAGGAGCCGGACGTGGCGGGTACAGGAGCCGGACGTGGCGGGTACAGGAACCGGACGTGGCAGGTATAGAAACCGGACGTGGCAGGTACAGGAACCGGACGTGGCAGGTACAGGAGCTAGACATGGCAGGTACATGAGCCGGACGTGGCAGGTACATGAGCCGGACGTGGCAGGTACATGAGCCGGACGTGGCAGGTACAGGAGCCGGACGTGGCAGGTACATGAGCCGGACGTGGCAGGTACATGAGCCGGACGTGGCAGGTACATGAGCCGGACGTGGCAGGTACATGAGCCGGACGTGGCAGGTACATGAGCCGGACGTGGCAGGTACATGAGCCGGACGTGGCAGGTACAGGAGCAAGACATGGCAGGTACAGGAGCCGGACGTGGTGGGTACAGGAACCGGACGTGGCGGGTACAGGAACCGGACGTGGCGGGTACAGGAACCGGACGTGGCGGGTACAGGAACCGGACGTGGCGGGTACAGGAGCCGGACGTGGCGGGTACAGGAGCCGGACGTGGTGGGTACAGGAACCGGACGTGGCGGGTACAGGAACCGGACGTGGCGGGTACAGGAACCGGACGTGGCGGGTACAGGAACCGGACGTAGCGGGTACAGGAACCGGACGTGGCGGGTACAGGAACCGGACGTGGCGGGTACAGGAACCGGACGTGGCGGGTACAGGAAGCGGACGTGTCAGGTACAGGAACCGAACGTGTTAGGGTGTATAACAAGACTAGTGACCATCCACTCGAGTTATTCAATGGGAGATCCTACTATTGCCACAATCTTGAGGCATTACATCTTCTCTCCTCCATTATCTTCCTCTGTCCTCCTCCACATAGTGCTCATCCCAACCTGTCTGTGTTGGGCATGTACCCAACAGGAATTACTGGGAAAAAATTTGGCGAAGCTATCTCCAATGGTCTAGCCTTGAACCTCGGACAGACAGACAGACATTTCCGTTAATTGATGTAGATATTGACTTGATGCTATAATAAAGCCAGGGTGACTATGGCAGTAGTGTGATGTCTCCGTCACCATAGACGGGTTGGTAGCACCCTGCATCACCCTAGTTCCCTTCACAGTCTGTCTTCCGGCTGTCGTCCTCCCGTCCAACACCCTAATGCATCCCTCTGTCACCCTGAATTGTCTGTCTGTTTTACTTTATAGCTCTGTCAGTTACCCGTCAATCACCAGCCTCTTCCATCACCTTAATCTCCATCACACTCGGTCGCCTGTCCTTCAACATAAGCTCCATCACCCCTCAACCATCAATCAATCGCAGCTCATCACTGATCAGCCTCAATCCATCAATCTTTTCTTACTCTTCTTTATCCCCTCGCTTCATCTTTCATCATCCTTCCTCTATCTCCATCATCCTCCCTCTACATTACTCGCTCCCTCCATCATCCACAGATTCCATCACTCGAACCCCTCCATCCCTACCCCCACCCCCCCTCCCCGCCATAACTCTACACTGAGTTATTATGCCATACACGCGAGGTGCAGGTGGCGGGGAAATTCTTTAAATGGCGGGGAAAATTTATGAAACACGATCCTCTACGTTCAACTTTACACGCCCCCCCCCCCAGGCTCCCATCCCTGGATGTGTGTGTTTTATGTAGACACGCACACACACACACACACACACACACACACACACACACACACACACACACACACACACACACACACACACACACACACTCACACACACACACTTCTGTGTGTGGGACTTCGTGACAAATCGCCAACATGGGTTCAGGGAGGGTAAATCTTGCCTTACAGGCTTGATAGAATTCTACGATCAGGTGACAAAGATTAAGCAAGAAAGAGAGGGCTGGGCGGACTGCATTTTCTTGGATTGTCGGAAAGCCTTTGACACAGTACCGCATAAGAGGCTGGTACATAAGCTGGAGAGACAGGCAGGTGTAGCTGGTAAGGTGCTCCAGTGGATAAGGGAGTATCTAAGCAATAGGAAGCAGAGAGTTACGGTGAGGGGTGAGACCTCCGATTGGCGTGAAGTCACCAGTGGAGTCCCACAGGGCTCTGTACTCGGTCCTATCTTGTTTCTGATATATGTAAATGATCTCCCGGAGGGTATCGATTCATTTCTCTCAATGTTTGCGGACGATGCTAAAATTATGAGAAGGATTAAAACAGAAGAGGACTGTTTGAGGCTTCAAGAAGACCTAGACAAGCTGAAGGAATGGTCGAACAAATGGTTGTTAGAGTTTAACCCAACCAAATGTAATGTAATGAAGATAGGTGTAGGGAGCAGGAGGCCAGATACAAGGTATCATCTGGGAGAGGAAATTCTTCAGGAGTCAGAGAAGGAAAAAGACTTGGGGGTTGATATCACGCCAGACCTGTCTCCTGCAGCACATATCAAGCGGATAACATCAGCGGCATATGCCAGGCTGGCCAACATACGAACGGCATTCAGAAACTTGTGTAAAGAATCATTCAGAAGCTTTGTATACCACATATGTCAGGCCAATCCTGGAGTATGCAGCCCCAGCATGGAGTCCATATCTAGTCAAGGATAAGACTAAACTGGAAAAGGTTTGCCACCAGACTAGTACCCGAGCTGAGAGGTATGAGCTACGAGGAGAGACTACGGGAATTAAACCTCACTTCGCTGGAAGACAGAAGAGTTAGAGGGGACATGATCACCACATTCAAGATTCTGAAGGGAATTGATAGGGTAGATAAAGACAGTCTATTTAACACAAGGGGAACACGCACAAGGGGACACAGGTGGAAACTGAGTGCCCAAATGAGCCACAGAGATATTAGAAAGAACTTTTTTAGTGTCAGAGTGGTTGACAAATGGAATGCATTAGGAAGTGATGTGGTGGAGGCTGACTCCATACACAGTTTCAAATGTAGATATGACAGAGCCCGATAGGCTCAGGAATCTGTACACCTGTTGATTGACGGTTGAGAGGCGGGACCAAAGAGCCAGAGCTCAACCCCCGCAAACACAACTAGGTGAGTACAACTAGGTGAGTACACACACACACACACACGAGGGGCCTCGTAGCCTGGTGGATAGCGCGCAGGACTCGTAATTCTGTGGCGCGGGTTCGATTCCCGCACGAGGCAGAAACAAATGGGCAAAGTTTCTTTCACAATGAATGCCCCTGTTACCTAGCAGTAAATAGGTACCTGGGAGTTAGTCAGCTGTCACGGGCTGCTTCCTGGTGTGTGTGTGTATTGTGGAAAAAAAAAGTAGTTAGTAAACAGTTGATTGACAGTTGAGAGGCGGGCCGAAAGAGCGAAGCTCAACCCCCGTAAACACAATTAGATGAATACACACACACACACACACACTATATATATATATATATATATATATATATAACTGAAAACTCACACCCCAGAAGTGACTCGAACCCATACTCCCACAACTGGTATGTACAGGGACGCCTTAATCCGCTTGACCATCACGACCGGACATAAGGAAGTGATAGCCGAGGCTATATGAACCACTTCCCCGCCGGCACTCGGATGGTAATCTGATTACCATCTGAATGGTTAATGATTACCATCCGAGTGCCGGCGGGGAAGTGGTTCATATAGCCTCGGCTATCACTTCCTTATGTCCGGTCGTGATGGTCAAGCGGATTAAGGCGTCCCTGTACATACCAGTTGTGGGAGTATGGGTTCGAGTCACTTCTGGGGTGTGAGTTTTCAGTTGTATATAGTCCTGGGGACCATTCAGGCTTGTTTGCATTTGTGTTCCTCACGTGTGCCCCAAAGAATGAGGTGATTTGATAAAATGCTATGCCCAAGATTACCATCCGAGTGCCGGCGGGGAAGTGGTTCATATAGCCTCGGCTATCACTTCCTTATGTCCGGTCGTGATGGTCAAGCGGATTAAGGCGTCCCTGTACATACCAGTTGTGGGAGTATGGGTTCGAGTCACTTCTGGGGTGTGAGTTTTCAGTTGTATATAGTCCTGGGGACCATTCAGGCTTGTTTGCATATATATATATATATATATATATATATATATATATATATATATATATATATATATATGTCGTACCTAGTAGCCAGAACGCACTTCTCAGCCTACTATGCAAGGCCCGATTTGCCTAATAGGCCAAGTTTTCCTGAATTAATATATTTTCTCTAATTTTTTTCTTATGAAATGATAAAGCTACCCATTTCATTATGTATGAAGTCAATTTTTTTTATTGGTGTTAAAATTAACGTACATATATATGACCGAACCTAACCAACCCTACCTAACCTAACCTAACCTAACCTATAGGTTAGGTTAGGTTAGGTAACCGAAAAGGTTAGGTTAGGTTAGGTTAGGTAGGTTAGGTAGTCGAAAAACAATTAATTCGTGAAAACTTGGCTTATTAGGCAAATTGGGCCTTGCATAGTAGGCTGAGAAGTGAGTTCTGGCTACTAGGTACGACATATATATATATATATATATATATATATATATATATATATATATATATATATATATATATATATATATATATATATATATATATATATATATATATATATATATACTACGACCTCTGATGTAATTGTAAGGACCCTTATCCTCGGAGAAAGGCACACAGAGCATTCAAAGAAAAACTTGCCATTTAACTCTGAATACGTATGAGTATTCACTTCTCCTTCATGCCCTTCTTTTATGTTGTACACTTTATTATGCAAAGTTATACAGTTACATATCTGATTGTTTACAAAAAATGAACATTAAGAGGAAATAAGGGGAAGTTTGTTTCCTAGAGGCTGTAGATTTCTTCGAACTCCTCCGACGCCGGGCAGGAACCGAGGACGCAGCGGGCATTCCCGCTCTGGATCGCCAGATTCACGAAAGCACTTACGCAAGCACTTACGAACCTGTACATCTTTTCTAAATATTTGGCGGCTTTGTTTCCAATTATTAAACAGTTAATGAGCTCCGAAGCACCAGGAGGCTGTTTATAACAATAACAGCAGTTGAATGGGAAGTTTTCATGCTTGTAAACACTGTTTAATAAATGTAACCAAAGCCGTCAAAGATTGGGGAAAGATGTACACGTTCGTAAGTGCTTTCGTGAATCTGGCCCCTGGATCGCTACACTTTTCTCAGGAAGAGAAAGCTAGCCGCTCTAGGGTCCCTTGTAGCTTTCAATGAGCTTGTAACCAAGATCCTTAAGAAACCTTCTTGCTCTCTCTCCCCATGGACCAAAGGTCTCAGATCCTAGGCTGTGTGAAGCCGTTAATCATAAATCACTAAGAACTCTTAAATGACCCGACCAGGATTCGAACCCATGCTGCTCAGGACCATCGCTAATGCTACACAAACTTTGCAACATAAAATATGAGGTTCCTGATGCTACTCAAACGTTATGACATAAAATATGAATCCTGCCTCACGATAAACATCTTTGCACTGATACAAACATTCAATAGTAAACAGTTTGACATTTATAATAAGCGGATACTTAATATATTACCCCTGGTGCTCTAGCAAGACCCCGTGAGATCTTAAAAAAAAAACACCCTGGCGCTTTAACAAACATCTAGGTGCTCTTACAAACATTCAAGTTCTATAACAAACACCCAGGTGCTTTTAACAATCATCCAGGCGCTCTAACAATCACCCAGGTGCACTAACAAACACATATAAGCTCTAACAAACACCCAGGCGCTCTAACAAACACCCAGGCGCTCTAACGAACACCCAGGCGCTCTAACAAACACCGAGGCGCTCTAACAAACACCGAGGCGCTCTAACAAACACCGAGGCGCTCTAACAAACACCGAGGCGCTCTAACAAACACCTATACGCTCTAACAAACACCGAGGCGCTCTAACAAACACCCAGGCGCTCTAACAAACACCCAGGCGCTCTAACAAACACCCAGGAGCTCTAACAAACACCCAGGAGCTCTAACAAACACCCAGGCGCTCTAACAAACACCCAGGTGCACTAACAAACACCCAGGCGCTCTAACAAACACCCAGGAGCTCTAACAAACATCCAGGCGCTCTAACAAACACCCAGGCGCTCTAACAAACACCCAGGCGCTCTAACAACTACCCAGGAGCTCTTTAACTAACATCCAGGCGCTCTAACAAACACCCAGGCGCTCTAACAAACACCCAGGCGCTCTAACAACTACCCAGGAGCTCTTTAACTAACATCCAGGCGCTCTAACAAACACCTAGGTGCTCTAACAAACACCCAGGAACTCTAACAATCACCCAGGCGCTCTAACAAACACCCAGGCGCTCTAACAACTACCCAGGAGCTCTTTAACTAACATCCAGGCGCTCTAACAAACACCCAGGCGCTCTAACAAACACCTAGGTGCTCTAACAAACACCCAGGAACTCTAACAATCACCCAGGCGCTCAAATATCCTATCTAGCCACTTTAACAAGCACACTGGTGGCGGGACCAAAGAGCCAGAGCTCAACCCCCGCAAACACAACTAGGTGAGTACTGGTACTATACAAAAGTCCCCCATTACCGCTACAACTTAACCAACTACTCAACTTTCACACACATTTTAGCCTTTATAAACATACTAATAACCAATATATTTTCCCCAAAGAAACATTACAGTAACACGACGTAAATCAACACTCGGCAAACAGCATAACACAAAGTAAACACTAGAAATAATCGCGGAAATTACAAAAGCATGTATTTGGTTTTTTTTTGTCGGATATTTGACCTTAAAAAAAATGGGAGAGCGTAAAGGGGAGACTTATCCAGTTCCTGTCCGATTGTTTAATGCGAGTGATTGTGTGTTCCGTGTTATCTTGCTATCCTTTTGTTATCCTGTGGTCCTATGTTGTCTGTTTCTATTATTTCTATTCTATTATCCTGTGGTCCTATGTTGTCTGTTTCTATTATTTCTATTCTATTATCCTGTGGTCCTATGTTGTCTGTTTCTATTATTTCTATTCTATTATCCTGTGGTCCTATGTTGTCTGTTTCTATTATTTCTATTCTATTATCCTGTGGTCCTATGTTGTCTGTTTCTATTATTTCTATTCTATTATCCTGTCTTATGTTGTCTGTTTCTATTATTTCTATTCTATTATCCTGTGGTCCTATGTTGTCTGTTTCTATTATTTCTATTCTATTATCCTGTGGTCCTATGTTGTCTGTTTCTAATATTTCTATTCTGTTATCCTGTGGTCCTATGTTGTCTGCTTCTATTATTTCTATTCTATTATCCTGTGGTCCTATGTTGTCTGTTTCTAATATTTCTATTCTGTTATCCTGTGGTCCTATGTTGTCTGCTTCTATTATTTCTATTCTGTTATCCTGTGGTCCTATGTTGTCTGCTTCTATTATTTCTATTCTATTATCCTGTTTTTTTTGTTATCTAGTTACTCTTTGTTATTTATTTAGTCTTTGTTATCTTGTTAGTCTTTGTCATCATGTTAATCTTTGTTACCTTGTTACTCTTTGTTATCTGATTACTCTTTGATCCTTTGTTACGCTTTAACTTGTTACACTGATATCTTGTTACTCTATATTATTTAGGTACTCTTTGTTATCGTGTTACTTTGGTATTTTGTTACTCCTTTTTATCGTACTACTATTTGTTATCTTGTTTCTGTTTGGTAATTTTAAAAGCAACATTAACAAATTCTGGAAGTTTCAATACGCTTCCCCTCTCCCCCCCCCCAAAAAAAAAACAATATTAAGAGTTCCTTTGCAACATTTAAAGTTGGTTCCGAGGAGTTTGGACGGCATGAGGCTTCGGTCACCACATTCAGTCTTCAAATCAAATCAAATCAAATGTTTATTTAGGTAAAGTACATACATACAAGGGGGTGATACAGATTTTGATGAATTTATAGATAGAGCTAGTACATACAATGCCTAAAGCCACCATTACGCAAAGCGTTTCGGGCAGAAAAAAACACTAAAGACTAAAACTTAATACTCTAAGTTTTAGTATATACTTAATACTTCATGTGGCGATATTAATCACCTCAATATCGTTTTAACGTGTCTAGGAAGACGAGGTTGTGGTTGTGGTCTGTGAACACCTCTGCCTTATTTCCACTTACGCAGGCTTCAAACTCCTTCTTACATGTCAATACCGACGTAGGTGCCGCCTCTTCTACCTCTGAATAGCTTTTTTTTTACGGGTTTTATCAAATTGTGTTGAAAAGTAATATAGTGGGTGCTGGATGTTATCACTCTTTAATTGATATAAAAACCGCTGCAGTCTCAAGGGGCCAGATTCACGAAGCAGTTACGTAAGTACTTAAGAATGTGTACATCTTTCCTTAATCTTTGACGGCTTTGGTTACATTTATTAAACAGTTTACAAGCATGACAGCGTCCCAATCAACTGTTGTTATTGTTATAAACAGCCTTCTGGTGCTTCGGAGCTCATCAATTGTTTAATAATTGTAAACAAAGCCGCCAAAGATTGCGAAAAGATGTACAGGTTCGTAAGTGCTTGAGTAACTGCTTCGTGAATCTGGCCCCAGATGCGTCAGTGTGTTGGCCACTTTATACCACGTCGCACTTTGACGTATTTTCTACTTAAGACCTAATTTACTCTGTTTAATACCCTCCTCCCTGGAATCACATTCAGGAGACATGTCCTCTACTCCATCTGCAGAGTTCTTCTGCATTTCTTCGTTCTTCTGTATTTATTCTCTCAAATTGTCACAGGGGTCACAAAAATTATGTACCGATTTGCCCGAACCTAACCAAACCTAATCGACGACCCACGCATAGAAAATCTGAATGCTTGCGAGCCGCTGAAATTTTATATAACATTATATTTCTGTCTCTGTAATTTACAGAGACAGTATATTGATTTAGACTACAACTGATGTACAAGAAAATGGAAGGGGCTCGCGAAATTTGCATAATGTCTCGTTTTCTGTTCTTGGTGTCCTTTGGTTAGGTTAAGACAGTAGTACGATAGTTTCTTGACGTTGGGAACGCTCGCAAGAACAGGCTGAAGGTTGTAGCATAAACGGTTTCTTATATTGTGTAGTCTGGCTAACACTGGAGAAGATGGCAAGATTATTTTTAAGTTCTGAAAAACATTTTGACACTTACGTCCACTTGAATTTTGCAGTGGTTATCCTACGTCACCTAATCTGTAGCCTAATCACAGGAAATGATTTATTTAATTAGTTAAGTATTAGTTTTTCTTTTAGAATAAACTTTATTTA
Organism: Procambarus clarkii; assembly: GCF_040958095.1. Taxonomy (NCBI): domain Eukaryota; kingdom Metazoa; phylum Arthropoda; class Malacostraca; order Decapoda; family Cambaridae; genus Procambarus; species Procambarus clarkii. Next base: position 31,441,151 of record NC_091202.1, read on the forward strand.
ATGTTAAGTTACAATCATGTTAGTTACTGGATGAAGTTGGAGTCAACTGTGTACCAGAGCCTTCATAACACAACTTGACTTCAAGTTGTTAACCTGATTGATTGATCGATTAACTTGATTTCAATCGTATTTACATACATGTTAAGAGAACCTGCTCCAACTGCGAGTCAGTTTAAGAATAAATAATCGCTAATAAAGCAATATTCTTTAAAATGATTGAGCCAGCATCAAGAACATCTAACTCTCTGCCTCTGTCCGTCTCTATCGCTCAGTTTCTCTCCACTTCGTTTCCTTTCACTGCTCTGCTTCTGTCATTTGTCGTCCACCACACGCACCACACGAAGGAGGAAAAGATGATTAATAAAAGCAGTTTTGAGCGTGAAGAACCTTCACGTCATGAGTTGCGTGAATACTAAGCGAGCCAAGTTTACGAGTTAGGATGATCCGTCTTCTCATTATCAGAGACTTTCCCTCCACGGGGAAAATTGGACTCAAGTCTACACGTATATTACGCCCCGCGGCAAAGGTCCTCAGGACTCTTAAAGTTCTGGAAACATGTCTGAGGCGGTGAAGGTGACGCTCCAGGAAGTTGTGTTCCAGAGGCGGTGAAGATGGCGCTCCAGGAAGTTGTGTTCCAGAGGCGGTGAAGATGACGCTCCAGGAAGTTGTGTTCCAGAGGCGGTGAAGATGGCGTTCCAGGAAGTTGTGTTCCAGAGGCAGTGAAGATGACGTTCCAGGAAGTTGTGTTCCAGACGCAGTGAAGATGACGCTCCAGGAAGTTGTGTTCCAGAGGCGGTGAAGATGACGCTCCAGGAAGTTGTGTTCCAGAGGCGGTGAAGATGACGCTCCAGGAAGTTGTGTTCCAGAGGCGGTGTAGGTGACGTTCCAGGAAGTTGTGTTCCAGACGCAGTGAAGATGACGCTCCAGGAAGTTGTGTTCCAGACGCAGTGAAGATGGGGCTCCAGGAAGTTGTGTTCCAGAGGCAGTGAAGATGACGCTCCAGGAAGTTGTGTTCCAGAGGCGGTCATCACTGACATTAATAATGAATGCTTGGTGCCCCCTATCCGACATTCGTTATCTGGTAATGTTCAAGAGAAGTATCACTACTGGCGGCAATATTCGGATCTTTACCAGTACCGGATAGACTGGTAAAGAGCCGAAGCTCCGGGTCAGTGGCAACAAAGATCTGCCAGACATGAACTCATCCATGTCTTAAGATGGTCAAGGTATAAGTAATATTATTGACCGGGATGAAGATAAAATATTGCTTCACACAATTTCCACAAAATAGGAACAAAATATGAGTCAAGACCACATAGAAATCACAATAGTGTGATGCAACAAATGAACAAATCCACAAGGGCCGTGACGAGGATTCGAACCTACGTCCAAGAGCATCCCATACCTGCGGTAGAGGTAGAACGGCCTCTTGGCATAGCTCGAGTGCATGGGGGAATTGTGTAAATCCCTAGTTTGTGTCTCGGAGAGGCTGCAGGATCCAAGTAAGTTCAGTAGAACTTTAGGTTTCAATTCTTTTGACCATGTAGCTCAGTCGATTAAGGCAGCGTCTGGGATGCTCTCAGATGTAGGTTCGAATCCTCGTCACGGCCCTTGTGGATTTGTTCATATGAGTTAGGACTGCAAGGTGTTACTCCCAGTAACTGATTTGTCAGTAAAACAGGTGCGTGCAGGTACTAAGTGTGTTATGAAGGCAGTGTGAGTGCTAGACAACCTTGCCTCTCGAGTAATACATTGCCTTTTGACTTCAACAGTCCCCCAACGGACAAAATATAATGTTCTATAAAATCTCAGCGGCTCGCAAGCATTCAGAGTTTCTATGCGTGGGTCGTCGATTACGTTTGGTTAGGTTCGGGCAAATCGGTACATCATTTTTGTGACCCCTGTGACAATTTGAGAGGACGGGCTGCTTTTAGGACACGTCGAAGTAACGAAAAGTGTAGGGTAGAACTGACCTCTTTTTGGATTCTTGTGCTCCTAAACGGCACTACATATACAAGGTTCCAACCACTAGAACTGCATTTACAAACCTGATTCAGAATCATTTAGGTTTCAGTATACCCAGAGTATACCACATATGTCAGACCTGGTTTTTGAATGTCCTGCGCCGACGTGGAGTCCATCCTTATCTCCTGAAACACAAAACGAAACTGGAGAAAGCTCAGAGGGAGATAAGTCCCAGAGCTGCGGGAGATGAATGAGGGACACGTGGAGGGACTGAGGGACACGTGGAGGGACTGAGGGACACGTGGAGACACTGAGGGACACGTGGAGACACTGAGGGACACGTGGAGACACTGAGGGACACGTGGAGACACTGAGGGACACGTGGAGACACTGAGGGACACGTGGAGACACTGAGGGACACGTGGAGACACTGAGGGACACGTAGAGACACTGAGGGACACGTGGAGACACTGAGGATGGTTATCTTGAGATGATTTCGGGGCTTTAGTGTCCCCGCGGCCCGGTCTTCGACCAGGCCTCCACCCCCAGGAAGCAACCCGTGACAGCTGACTAACACCCAGGTACCTATTTTACTGCTAGGTAACAGGGGCATAGGGTGAAAGGGGCACCCTATGCCCCTATAACAGGGGCATAGGGTGAAAGAAACTCTGCCCATAGTTTCTTGCCGGCGCCTGGGATCGAACCCAGGACCACAGGATCACAAGTCCCGCGTGCTGTCCGCTCGGCCAACCGGCTCTCCAAGTCAACCCACATCCAAGTCAAGGATGCGAGCAGAATGTTGTGAGCTAGGCTAGGTATCGTAACCATAAAAATCCTAAGTTCATTTGCCTATGTGAATTTGCTTACCATACAAGTAAAGAGTAATTAAGGCAGTGCATTTAGCATCTTGTGTATGGAAATGTAGTTTTGGAGTAACTAAGTAAAAAGTTAGCATATACAAATTGACAAGTAGACTTTTATTGTTGTTGAATTTGCATGTATAACATTAATGACTTTCGTTTAACTCTTATTCATACTGATTTGCATGTTGAACGTCAAAAACTAATTTATGATTGCATATACAAATTATGATTGCATTACGTAAATTAATTTAGAGAGGATAGGAGTTTGTAAGGAATGAAATGTAACTTTTAGCTAGAGGTGTTGAACTGCACGCCAAGCAGACATACACTGATTATTAATAAATGTAAGTTATCGTAATTTAAGAAAGAGTCAGAATGTTCGATAATAACTAATAATGTGAAGGTATACGCTCATGTTAATCCAATTACCTATCATCATGCTAGGCTCGTCCAGGCGGCGGCTAAAACCAAACCCATTCTTCAATTTTAACGAATGGCGTATTCAAAATTTGTATTTTCTCCGAGGTAATATTATATCTTACTAGATTGTTCTGAATAGTTAGGCGTAGCTTAGGTTAGGTAGTTAAATTCTGTTGGCCATTATTAGTATTTGCAGTACGTGGATGAAGCCTATTTATTGAATAACATATAAGAGAGAAAACGAAGAATTGCAAATTATTGGTGAAACACTGGAGTGGGTTGACTTTGGAATAAATCGACTCTAACAAGAGAAAGAAAGAGGAGCTCGATCAACTAATCGGGACATGTAAAAGTCGTGTCAGGGCCCTCGAAGCCATGTCCTGTAATGGGCATGGAGGACGTCTTCTGCCGTACCTAAAATGATGTACAAAAAACAATATGTGCACTCCGTCTCGTCATTGACTATATTCCGCACCACTCTTACGCACATACTCCCAAAGCGATACAAAAATGGCTTGAAAGCATACAAAATGAACTCATGGCAATCATTTGGAGTCCCAAAACTGCCAAGCATCGACACTACGAGAAAAGCTGTTCCTCCCCAGTGTTAAAAACAGAGTTAAGGAAACGAATGCTAAGGTCGCAATTAAGATAGCCAGAGACCCCCCCCCCTCACTACAACAATATTACCAAGAAATAACCGAGCCTTAGGAAAACAACAGGCAGAAAACCAAGAGATACTCGCTGAAACCAAGAGAGCTGGGAAAATACTAACTGATCATGAACCAAGTTCCTGTGGATGCCCTCCAATGCTGGAATCTGTGAACATAAACGAAAAGTGCTGGCTGCTGAAGGTGCTGAAGAAGACCATATTGAACACTTCATACTAAATACTTCTACAAGTCTGAGGTATGATCAGACAATAACATCGGGACAATGTAGCTAAGGAAAGGAGGATGGAAGAAGAAATAGGTGAATCTGAAAGCTGATACAATGTGGTAGCAGGTGGCAACCCCCAAATCATTACAGATGAAAGTAAGGTGGACGATTCAATAACGAGAATTCGTCTTTGATACAAATATCCATGGAGATTTGGGATGGAAACAACAGCAGAGCCGCTAAGCTGTGGTGAGAGTGACGGACACCGCCTTGACCACTACCTGAGAAAATGTGAACATCTAAGAGGCATTAGAAATACGAGTATAATAATTAACCCTACATTGAGTAAGAAAAACACTATTTGTCAAATATACTCTTCTTAAAAGTCGCCCCCCACATTACACCCGCAAGATAACGTAAGTTTAGGGGTTGGTAACTGTTAATCTTCTCGCTTGATAAACTTCACTTATTTATCCCAGTCTCAGCTGTGTCGTGGGTTCAAGTGACAGGATGAACAACGTAGCGGACTTTCTTTAAAATATTAAAGGTTATATATCATCAATGCATGCAAGGGTGTGAAACAATTCTCCCCCTCGAGATTAACTACCCTAAAGCCTCCCCAAATGAAGGTACTTGTCACCAAACTAGTCATACACATTGGTATCCACAAAGACATAAATATATGTTACATTATAAGACTTACAGCCTAATCACTGGTCACGTACAGAGAAGTGGCTCCAAATATCCGCAGTAAACACCAATAAAACCAATATTAACAATGCAAATCAAATTAATTAACAATATTATAAATGACATAGTCTGCTAAAGTATAAATACCGGTATGTTCTATAATTATATAAAAGAAGGCTTTAGATAGGTTAAACCATATTAAGAAATCATTATAATTTCCCCAAGCAAATACCTGAGCATACGTTGTCCCTATCAATACTGAGGAAATTTATTTTCCTGAAACAAATGACATGATCTCTCCTGAACCAGTCATACAATGGTGCCACGTCTCCAGACCAAGGAAGATAATACAGTCTACATCAAATATATTCCCACTCATTCCAACGGTTAACTAATATAGAATCATTGATATGCTAATAATAAAAGTAATCAATAGTAAGAGTAATGACTTGAGTACTATAGAAATGGATGATGTTGTGAATATTTTAAACTAGCCGCCATGTGGTTTCGGATTGCCGGAGTCCACCAGGGCTCCCCAGTGAGTGACAGACACATGAGTGAAGTGCACGTCGTCTCAGAGTGGCTCCTCGGCATTTTTTTTTTCTTATCTTCCCTCCTTCCATAGTGATTACATACACACGAGGATAAAGATACAGTGAATGTGGTGATGGTTTCACTGTCATTATAAATAGTGAAATGAGGCATCCTTATGAATATTAGAATTTACATGTAACACTTCCGTGAGTTCCAAATAATCCATTGAATTATATAAGAGCTGTTAAAAATTTGCTACCTGGAACAAAGTTCCAAGTAGCACGGGCTATGGTGTGCCCGTAGTAATATAAGAGACTGATTATACTCTGGAAAAACCAGCCAAGTGCCTTCAGAGCACGATGGCTAGGTAATTGTCCAACCTGTCCTCATAACTTGCCTCAAGGGACAAAATAAAGCCTACTAAAACTTTAGAACCTAACTAAACCTTACAAGGAATACGAGGACACTGGCTAGCTACTTGGACCATCGGGGATCGAACGCCGACGCTGCAAAATACAATGTAGCAGCTAGTAAAAAAAAATCGCCCGAAAAGGTTTGTGTTAATAGCTTCTAGTTGGCCAAGAGTTAGAGGGTTAAGTTGTATATGGCTTTGAATTATATTGCGAGGAGTTCAACCACCACAAGTTCGTAGAATTCAATGTTTGGAAACACGTCATGAAATGGGAATTTGTCTGGCGTGCTTGATGGTTTGTGTCTGGCGTGCTTGATGGTTTGTGTGTGGCGTGCTTGATGGTTTGTGTGTGGCGTGCTTGATGGTTTGTGTGTGGCGTGCTTGATGGTTTGTGTGTGGCGTGCTTGATGGTTTGTGTGTGGCGTGCTTGATGGTTTGTGTGTGGCGTGCTTGATGGTTTGTGTGTGGCGTGCTTGATGGTTTGTGTGTGGCGTGCTTGATGGTTTGTGTGTGGCGTGCTTGATGGTTTGTGTGTGGCGTGCTTGATGGTTTGTGTGTGGCGTGCTTGATGGTTTGTGTGTGGCGTGCTTGATGGTTTGTGTGTGGCGTGCTTGATGGTTTGTGTGTGGCGTGCTTGATGGTTTGTGTGTGGCGTGCTTGATGGTTTGTGTGTGGCGTGCTTGATGGTTTGTGTGTGGCGTGCTTGATGGTTTGTGTGTGGCGTGCTTGATGGTTTGTGTGTGGCGTGTGGCGTGCTTGATGGTTTGTGTGTGGCGTGCTTGATGGTTTGTGTCTGGCGTGCTTGATGGTTTGTGTCCTGGCGATGCTTGATGGTTTGTGTCCTGGCGTGCTTGATGGTTTGTGTCTGGCGTGCTTGATGGTTTGTGTCTGGCGTGCTTGACAATTTCCCTGGCGTGCTTGACAATTTTCCCGGCGTGCTTGACAATTTTCCCGGCGTGCTTGACAATTTTCCCGGCGTGCTTGACAATTTTCCCGGCGTGCTTGACAATTTTCCCGGCGTGCTTGACAATTTTCCCGGCGTGCTTGACAATTTCCACCGGCGTGCTTGACAATTTCCACCGGCGTGCTTGACAATTTCCACCGGCGTGCTTGACAATTTCCACCGGCGTGCTTGACAATTTCCACCGGCGTGCTTGACAATTTCCACCGGCGTGCTTGATAGTTTGTCTGGCAATTCTCGTGCTTATAAAGACTTGTAAACGTCTCATTTATCCTGGTCTTAACATCTGGCCACATAATATTGACACAACTAATTTTAACAATTACAGTGAATGTTGGGTTGTTTTTCACAGGTAAGATGGAGAGCCGCGCCTGCACAAGGATCAACTGGGCACATGCCAGAGCCAAGAGGCGAGTCAACGTGCAATACTCAAAGATGGCCACAGTTACGCCAGCTTCTGAAGCAGGTCTGTAACCTGCATGAGAATATTCGTATCACACGCATTGTATTACTCGGTTTAAATTGCAGACACCTTAACCATATGCAATAATGAATAATTGCATGCAACGGCACTTTAATAAGTGCACGTAGTGAAAGTAATAACCAATATTTTAGACCAGCATGTGGTAATATTTTGTTAAAGGTACATTCTCAATTTAAATTGTAAAACTAGATTGTCCTCTCCTAATTTTTATTTTATTTTTTATATACAGTACAAGAGTTCTGAAATTCTTGTAAATATTTCAAGACTGAATATTTCTCGAACAATATATGGAGATCTATCTTATATTTGGGCCTAACAAGGCAACATAGTTCATTTCCTTATCTACCCGCCTATCCTAGGTGTTAATGGCTGCCGCTGCCAAGGTGGGGACCCAGGCATCTAGCAAGTTATGTTCTTGATTAGCAGCCACCTGCTTCTCTAGACAGTCACATGTCATCCAGCCACGAATCTAAAGGTTAGCTATCAATATATTAGCGAAAGTTGTCAAAATATAAGTATCTGTAGAGTTAAGGGAATTCAGAGACATTTGTAGTGTGGTACAGGGAAATTGTGTAATCTGAAGTTCAAAATAGCAATTACAAAAACTGTAGTGGTGTGTGAATGCCATTATGAAACACACATTGGAGGAACAAGTCTCCACACAGTGGATAGGAGCAGTGTGTGTCCTTTGGCCGCTGGTATTAATTATGCACAGCACCACTAAGGTGCCCAAAAGATAAAAAAATAAGTTCTTTAGAAATTATGGAGCGTTACATGGTAGGGAGGCTACCTTGTGTGGGGACGAGGGAGGAGGCTACTTGGGTAGGGACGAGTTTTTTGTATATTAAAAATCAAATGTGCTTTTTTAACGAAATTAAAACATCTTCTTGTTGAACAAGTTTACAGTTGACGTTATTACAATCTATTGACTTTTTACGCTTAGCAAGTATATCTTGTCCAGTAGCTTATATGAGCTTGAAAGCCATCATCGGTGCCAGAAATAACAGCTCTCCTTCATAAACAAAATATTTCTGGTAAAACAGAAGACTAGACAATTAATGTTGCCAATAATGGACATGAAGCTTTGAATCGTCCAAAGAACTGGCATTTATAAAGCTCGAGGGCTTTAACAAGAGCTGGAAGCTCAGTCTAAGCTGAGAAATGTTGCACTTTAGGCTTCGAAGGAAAGAATTTCAACGTGGCTGAGCAGCAACTCTATAAAATATTGAAGACAAAAGTAGAAGTTCGGAGGCTTCAGTTCAAGGGAGGGAGCCGTGGAAGGTGGAGATGCAGGAACCCCTTGAAAAGGGGTAAAACAGACCGAGAAAAACTTAAATACAGTCGAGCCATAATAATATTAGACGAATAATAATATTCGTCTAATATACAGTTCGGCTTGGTGCCATCTTTTGATAATGACTTAATATGCAGTTGCTGGTTGGTTGATTGATTGTTGATTGCAGAACTAGGCTAAAGCAGACATCTCATACTAATACATCAGTAATGGGTACTTGGGGGCTGGATAAGACAATTAAATTCCAAGTCAGTGAATTAGAGCCAGTTTAGGTATTTAAATTGTTTTTGACCTAAAATAGAATGTGGCTGGCGACAACAAAAACGGGTATTTATTGTTAGTGGCGATTAACTTTTACAACACCAAAAGGAACAGAACACGTATAGCTGGCTTTTGTTAACATACCATAAGCTGTCCACAGGAAGCTGAAGCATTAATAAAGCTGAAGCCGCAGCATTATTGAAGGGGTAGAAGTTGCTAGTGACACACTTGATGTATTACTAGGTGGTTAAAATCCTGATATTAAATTTTTTGACGCATTTTGAATTTGAAAGCAAGTGGAGGCTAATATTGGACGTGAGTGACGGGTGGAGGCTAATATTGGACGTGTGTGACGGGTGGAGGCTAATATTGGACGGGTGGAGGCTAATATTGGACGTGTGTGACGGGGGGAGGTTAATATTGGACGGGTGGAAGCTAATATTGGACGGGTGGAGGCTAATATTGGACGGGTATGACGGGTTAAGGCTAATATTTTACGTGTGTGTGACGGGTGGAGGCTAATATTGGACGTGTGTGTGACGGGTGGAGGCTAATATTGGACGTGTGTGACGGGTGGAGGCTAATATTGGACGTGTGTGTGACGGGTGGAGGCTAATATTGGACGTGTGACGGGTGGAGGCTAATATTGGACGTGTGTGTGACGGGTGGAGGCTAATATTGGACGTGTGTGGGACGGGTGGAGGCAAATATTGGACGTGTGTGTGACGGGTGGAGGCAAATATTGGACGTGTGTGTGACGGGTGGAGGCAAATATTGGACGTGTGTGTGACGGGTGGAGGCAAATATTGGACGTGTGTGTGACGGGTGGAGGCAAATATTGGACGTGTGTGTGACGGGTGGAGGCAAATATTGGACGTGTGTGTGACGGGTGGAGGCAAATATTGGGACGTGTGTGTGACGGGTGGAGGCAAATATTGGACGTGTGTGTGACGGGTGGAGGCAAATATTGGACGTGTGTGTGACGGGTGGAGGCTAATATTGGACAGGTGTGTGACGGGTGGAGGCTAATATTGGACGTGTGAAGTCAGCACATCGCTTCACTCCCAAGTTCCCATGTTAAGACAGGCTTCTGGATGAGTTTAAACTCATCTTTAAGGTGTCATTAAAACTTATGAAATTGAAAGCCTCATCTTTATACTCTTTGAAGTCCTGCCCCAAAAGTGTTCAATTGAAAGTATATAGAATAACATGAACTTAGCCCGAACACAGTAAAGAGACAGGCATCTGGTCCCGATAGATATAGAACTATAGGTAGAAACGGGTGCGTGTTGATTTTCGACGGTGCGAGGTGTTAATATCTGGGAACTCGGATTCACGAAGCACTTACACAAGCACTTAAGAACGTGTACATCTTTTCTCAATCTTTGACGGCTTTGGTTACATTATCAAACAGTTTACAAGCATGAAAACTTGCCAATCAACTGTTCTTGTTATAAATAGCCTCCTGGTGCTTCGGAGCTCATTAACTGTTTAATAATTATAAACAAAGCCGCCAAAGATTGAGAAAAGATGTACAGGTTCGTAAGTGCTTGCGTAACTGCTCCGTGAATCCGGGTCCAGCTGGCGGATGTCTGTAGGAACAGGAGTTTCGAGATGAAATTAAATTGTTAAGAGACGCTGAGCTGGGATTCAAAGTTTGTTGAAAGAGTTTTGTCCTGGGATCCATTTGAAGTATCCGTGTGGTCCACGGTCCGAGCCCCATACTGCCCAGGTGATTGGAAAATTAAGAACCGTCTATATCGCAGGGTTCGCCATCCCCCACTCCCCTTCCCCTCCGCCCTCTCCCTCCCTTCTCTCCCTCCCTTCTCTCCCTCCCTTCTCCCTTCTCCCTCTCCCCCTCCCCCTCCCTTCTCTCCCTCCCCCTCCCCCTCCCTTCTCCCTCTCCCCCTCCCTTCTCCCTCCCCCCCTCCCTTCTCCCTCTCCCCCTCCCTTCTCCCTCCCCCCCCTCCCTTCTCCCTCTCCCCCTCACTTCTCCCTCTCCCCCTCACTTCTCCCTCTCCCCCTCCCTTCTCCCTCTCCCCCTCCCTTCTCCCTCTCCCCCTCCCTTCTCCCTCTCCCCCTCCCTTCTCCCTCTCCCCCTCCCTTCTCCCTCTCCCCCTCCCTTCTCCCTCTCCCCCTCCCTTCTCCCTCTCCCTTCTACCTTCTCCCTTCTCCCTCTCCCTTCTACCTTCTCCCTCTCCCTTCTACCTTCTCCCTCTCCCTTCTACCTTCTCCCTCTCCCTTCTCCCTTCTCCCTCTCCCTTCTACCTTCTACCTTCTCCCTCTCCCTTCTACCTTCTACCTTCTCCCTCTCCCTTCTACCTTCTCCCTCTCCCTTCTACCTTCTCCCTCTCCCTTCTCCCTCTCCCTTCTACCTTCTCCCTCTCCCTTCTACCTTCTCACTCTCCCTCAGCTGTACACCTACCTTTACACGGGAGTACAGTAAGTAATACCATTCTTCTCTAGGATTGTGTTGTTCCTGAATGCCAGATCTCAACTGACTCGTAACTGAAGGACCTGTATAGCGAGGTCCATGCGGGGCGAGCAGCCTGCCCCGCACATTATTTATTTATATATATACAAGAAGATACATTGAGTTTTGTGAGGATATAAATTATATGCTATTATATGAGGATTATATGCTACTCTTTTTCTTGCCGAGATTATTTCGTCCCTAAACATTATTATGAAGCTTAAAATATATATAATTTTGGTGGTAATTGTGGTCTATAAAATTCGTTTGTGAAGCATTCACGGGTCGCAAATTCCCAGGTTTCTGCTAAAGCGTAGACGTTTCAATTATAATAATAGGAAATTGTTAATATGTCAATCGCCTTGTTGAGTTTGATATATATATATATATATATATATATATATATATATATATATATATATATTATAAATTTGAAGCCATTATTTGATCTTGTAATACATGTTTATGTATGTTTGGATCACGGTGATTAGTTAGGGTGGTTCTAGAAGCTTTGTGGACGCCCGCAGGCGAGCAGGCGGACTCTAGCCGCCTGAGTCCACCAGGGACTCTAGCCGCTAGAGTCCACCAGGGTCAGCTGCTAGAGTCCTGGTGGACTCTAGCAGGTGACCCTGGTGGACTGGAGGCAGGAGTGCCGAGGTGTCCCTCACCGGCTCCTCAGGTTAATACCAGGAAGACTGCCACCAGTCTCACCTGCGCTGGTGAGGGCGGCCACAGAAGGTGCCAGTATGGAACACCAGGTTGTAGGCACCGTGTCTGGCCCTCGTACCGTCGCCCAGCTGTTAAGGTTCAACAGTGTCAAGTACAAGGGCAGATGAACTGTGGCTGGCGTTTACAACGTGCAGTTCACAAAATTGTTCAACCCGTCCTCACACTAGGCTGTTCAAGGCAGTGGCCGTCCTCCCCAGACGCATTCATCAATGTTAACATACTTTTATTTAAAATTGGTTTGTTCTCGTATATAAATTATTATTATATACAATTCTGTGTATAGTTAGGCGTATGTTAGGTTAGGTGTTTAGGTCCTGTTGGTGATTATTTGTATTTGAAGTAGGTGGGTGAAGCATTTATAGAAATGTGGTTCGAACAGATGACGTGAGTGAAGCACTTGTTCCGGAAGTGTTCGGACGTCATCAGTCGAGTCGTCAGCCCGTCCTCCAAACAAAGACCCAAAAGTGATTCCATGCACCCGCCAAACCCCCTGTTTATGAATGAAAAACGGTTTACACACGACTCACAACTGATTTCGTTTGAACACTTCCGGAACAAGTGCTTCACTGACGAATTTTGTTCGAACCACAACGCTGTAAATGCTTCACCCACGTACTACAAATACAAATAATTGCCAACAGAACCTAATCACCTAACCTAAACTATGCCTATATTTGCATAATATGATAATTTATTATAACTAATTTATATTTTAGAAAAATTTCCGTTTTGAATGAACAGCATGTAAAAATTTATGAACGCGTCTGTGGGGTCGACCGCTGGATGTAATGGACTTGAGTCGAGGACGGGTTGGTTCATGACAAGTGGGCCTGGACCACGGGACAACGTGGATTCACTTATAAATACCAACGTGAATTCACTCATAATTCCAGTTGTTGGGGGGACAGGAAGCCTGTACCTGTACCTCGGTACAAGATGCCCCCTAGGCCGACTACTGACATACCCCAGAACACAACCTACAACTCCCTGGTGATTATTGCTGCTGGGTTCTTGAGGTTATCTTGAGGTTATCTTGAGATGATTTCGGGGCTTTAGTGTCCCCGCGGCCCGGTCCTCGACCAGGCCTCCACCCCCAGGAAGCAGCCCGTGACAGCTGACTAACTCTCAGGTACCTATTTACTGCTAGGTAACAGGGGCATTCAGGGTGAAAGAAACTTTGCCCATTTGTTTCTGCCTCGTGCGGGAATCGAACCCGCGCCACAGAATTACGAGTCCTGCGCGCTATCCACCAGGCTACGAGGCCACCAGGTGAACATAGTCATCATATAAAATAAAACGTGCCCAACCACTTGTCCTGCCCCGAGGGAGGGGGGGGGGGGGGGAGGGGAAGCGATGGGGACTATCAGGGGAAAGCGCTAAGCCATTATGACTATATAGCACTGGGAAGGTGTCAGGATAATGATTTGTGATGGGACGGGGACCGGGGGTGGGGGGGGGGGGAAGGAATGGTGCTCAACCACTTGGATGGTCGGGGATTGAAAGCCGACCTGCATGAAGCGAGACCGTCGCTCTACCGTCCAGCCCAAGTGGTTGGTAGCCCGGGGGGGGGGGGGGGATTGAAGCCGGGTTCCCAGGTTACGAGACGAGGACGTGGACCTCCAGCTGCTCTTGGCATGGTAATACTCCCTGGGCTCTTGTTTCCATAATCAAAACCTGCACCGGCACTGTTCTCCTGCGAGGTATGGTTCAATCCTCGACTGTTCCAACACTGGGTCAGTTTGGTTCAAAGTTCACTGTGGGGCTTGACGGCTGACTGGACAGCGCTCGGGATTCGTAGTCCGGAGGTTCCACCGGCGGAGGTGGAAGCAAATGGTCTGTTTCTTTTACCCTGATGATCCTGTTCACCTAGCAGTAAATAGGTACCTGGGAGGTAGCTGCTATGGGCTGCTTCCTGGGGAAGGGGTGTAAGGAAAGGGAGGCCTGGTTAAGGACCGGGCCGCAGGGATGCTAAGCCCCGAAATCCCTCTTAAGATAACATCAAGATAAGTTGTGTTGTACCCGGTGCGCACCGCGACGTTCATGTTCTTCAGAGTGCAGTTTGTAAATCAAATATCTATCACTTGAATATATTGCACAACCTTGCAGCTTTCAGTTACACGATTTTGCTAATTTCTATTTAATCCCTGTCCACCATATAACTCCTGGCGGCCGTCGTGTATGGTGGCTGCTATGGTTGTCCCAGATAATATTTTCACTACCTCAATATCCAGATCGTTTCCCAATATATTGGTCTATCTCTGTGCATGTATCATAAAGCACTAGATTGGTCATGTCGCTCCACTAAAGTGATTTTACGGGGTATGAACTTGAGCACATCCAATTAGTACTTGAGCTAACACGTCCGGAGGTCACAGAACCTCCGGATCTTACCCTCCGGATGTCACCCTCTGGATGTAACACAACTTCCGGGTGTCACCCTCTGGATGTCACACAACTTCCGGATGTCATCCTCTCGGATGTCACACAACCTACAGTCTGAACCTGGAGGTTTATGAACGTATCACTGACGGGCGATGTCTCAAAGTTCAACTTCGTTTCCCAGTGTTCCTCTGTCCTCAGACACCAGGAAGGAATTACCCTCACCTTTTGTTTTCACGCAACGTGGCAGTCAAGGAAGCACCACCGTCATGCTGGCTCACTCTGACACAGCCTTGGGTCCCTGGTCAAAGCTTGGCGAGCCCCAGATTTCAGAATATAAACTACAGTTGCAATAATGAGCAATGAGAGGTGGCTTCTATTTATCCCAGCCAAGCTCACTCATATACATGTCTAACCTTCGCCTGAAACAATCCAATGAGGCCACGGCTATTGTTACCCGATAATTTGTTCCACAATTCAATAAATATTTTCAAACAAATTTTTATCCAGGTATTTTCTGAATATAAACAATGGATATAAATGGGTTTGAGTTTAGAGTTCTATTTTAACACCTTATTAATATCCGCCTTTGTTGTAGCCTTTCATTCAATTGTTTACTTGTCATATCACCCTTTATTGTTTGCCTCTCTGGAGAATGTAAGCTAAACTTTCTTAATCTCTCTACTAGTGCTAAATAATCTCCCTAGCTTGGTACCTTGTTTTTAATCATTACGGTTACTGTTAATCTCTCTGTGCAAGATTTCTAATGTGTTGTGGTAGGTTATTGAATACGAAATATAGGGAAGTGTGTAGGATACGGTTATCTTGAGGTTATCTTGAGACGATTTCGGGGCTTTTTAGTGTCCCCGCGGCCCGGTCCTCGTGAGGTTATCTTGAGACGATTTCGGGGCTTTTTAGTGTCCCCGCGGCCCGGTCCTCGACCAGGCCTCCACCCCCAGGAAGCAGCCCGTGACAGCTGACTAACACCCAGGTACCTATTTTACTGCTAGGTAACAGGGGCATAGGGTGAAAGAAACTCTGCCCATTGTTTCTCGCCGGCGCCTGGGATCGAACCCAGGACCACAGGATCACAAGTCCAGCGTGCTGTCCGCTCGGCCGACCGACGGTAGTGGAGTTAATTTATATTGTATCGGAAGACAGTATCAGAACATCTCTGTCCCAGACGGTTAGTGTAGACGTGTCACCATAAGAAGGAAGCCTCTGCTAGTGTCACTGGTTGTGCTCAATTGATCAGGATAGGAGGAACTGCAGTTCATTGCTATTATATAATTAGTAGTTTATTTTCTTACTGTTGGTTGATTTACTGCTGATTAGAAACTAATGAGTGCCCCATAGTGAACTTACACAACACAGACCTGTATTTTGTCTTACACAACACAGACCTGTATTTTGTCTTACACAACACAGACCTGTATTTTGTCTTACACAACACAGACCTGTAGTTGTCTTACACAACACAGACCTGTATTTTGTCTTGCACAACACAGACCTGTATTTTGTCTTACACAACACAGACCTGTATTTTGTCTTACACAACACAGACCTGTATTTTGTCTTACACAACACAGACCTGTATTTTGTCTTACACAACACAGACCTGTATTTTGTCTTGCACAACACAGACCTGTATTTTGTCTTACACAACACAGACCTGTATTTTGTCTTACACAACACAGACCTGTATTTTGTCTTACACAACACAGACCTGTATTTTGTCTTGCACAACACAGACCTGTATTTTGTCTTACACAACACAGACCTGTATTTTGTCTTACACAACACAGACCTGTATTTTGTCTTGCACAACACAGACCTGTATTTTGTCTTACACAACACAGACCTGTATTTTGTCTTGCACAACACAGACCTGTAGTTGTCTTACACAACACAGACCTGTATTTTGTCTTGCACAACACAGACCTGTATTTTGTCTTGCACAACACAGACCTGTAGTTGTCTTACACAACACAGACCTGTAGTTGTCTTACACAACACAGACCTGTAGTTGTCTTACACAACACAGACCTGTAGTTGTCTTACACAACACAGACCTGTAGTTGTCTTACACAACACAGACCTGTAGTTGTCTTACACAACACAGACCTGTATTTTGTCTTACACAACACAGACCTGTATTTTGTCTTACACAACACAGACCTGTATTTTCTTACACAACACACCTATATTTTGTCTTACACAACACACCTATATTTTGTCTTACACAACACAGACCTGTAGTTGTATTCAGAAGTAGGTTGGCTTGGGGACTGGGCCCCAGTATGGACTATTAGTGTACATATTCATTACCGTTGTTTTATTAATAATGTTGACCAAACCATACATTTAAAAGTGAAGGGACGACGATGTTTCGGTCCGTCTTGGACCATTCTCAAGTCGATTTTAATGATAATGATTCTAGAAATAAACCTTAATACCCTATTTGCCATATTCCATACAGCAATCATGGCTTTTTGGGGGTGGGGGGGGGGATGGAGGCTTATGGTTCCTATTAATCATGACTAATTTTTTTTTTGCATTTAAATTTCGCAATTTCAACATTGTCCTGCTGATATTTTGTACCATTTATCATTTCCTGGGGGCTGGAACTTTACATTTGTCAACATTAAACTGCATCTGTCAGTCTTCTGTGTATTTTTAAAAATATTGTTATTATGCAAAATATTACTAATTTTAATCAAATTATTACTAATTTTGATTCGTGTTGAATTTGTTTTTGCCCGAGTTTTGTATAGTCTGCAAGTTGGCAAATCGTGCTGTTCAATACTAAATATTTTTTTTAATTATAGTAAGCAAGAGAGCCCGAGATCACTCTACTTGCTCTGGTTTCCTCACGCTAACTTAACTCATTTATGCTAATCTTCTATTTCTTATGTAATTACCTTTTGTAATCCAACTTACTTATGATAATCCTCCAAATACCATGGGACTCTTTAACACACTACTGAGTCATTCTTGAGGCTCTGCCAAAGTCCAGGTCGAGAATGTCACAATGCTCTCCACAATCATCTGCTTGAACTATGCTGGAAATACAATGAGGAAATGTTTAAAACACGAGCACCTTTATAAAACTATTTTGTGAATCCTATATTCCACAAATGTTCAAAATATATCCAACTCTTTCGGCTGCGGGTGTGAGAGACGACTCCTCAGCCTCCTGGTTGTGTGTGTTGAAAACTCGCGGCCATCTTGACTGTATTCTACATTAAAATCCCTGTATGAAATTACCTTGTTACCTCCCGTGGTGATATGGTTCAGTCGCTCAAAAGGCTCCATCCCCCCCCCCCTTTCCCCATGGGTACAGTTACAGTCTTCGTTACAATGTCCCTCATTACAATCTCCCATGAGAATACAGGCAGTTACAAAGCCTCATTTAATTCCTGCATCGTTCCGCCAGGGGGCAACACACACCCTTAAAACAAAACCAGAGTGAAAAAAGCCTCATAAATTTAGCACCGCAAAAAGTTCCCAAAATGTTAGTGGTGGTGGTGGCGGCGGTAATGCAATAAAGGCCTCCGGATCCTGAACGTACTCGTAAAATGGTCAAATTGTTTGGGCCTTAGAATATGAGATGCGCACGACACGTCACGCATTCATAATGTTAATTAAAAATTTTGTTTATTAGCGAGCGTCCAATGCATATATATTTAATTTGCATAAATGCATAATGGAGCGAGTGGTGGCAGTTGGAGCAGACTCCGCTGTAGCTGTAATGTATGTATTTATTAACTCCCCCACCCCGGGAGCCGGTCGGCCGAGCGGACAGCACGCTGGACTTGTGATCCTGGGTTCGATCCCAGGCGCCGGCGAGAAACAATGGGCAGAGTTTCTTTCACCCTATGCCCCTGTTACCTAGCAGTAAAATAGGTACCTGGGTGTTGGTCAGCTGTCACGGGCTGCTTCCTGGGGGTGGAGGCCTGGTCGAGGACCGGGCCGCGGGGATACTAAAGCCCCGAAATCATCTCAAGATAGCCTCAAGATAACCCCCCCACTCCACACCTTTCCCCACCACCACCACCACTCCGCACTTCTCGATGAAGATGTGGTTTCTGCTGTGGCCAAAGCCTACGAGGTGGACAATGATTCAATCCATCTTGTCCGTCGAGCACAGGTGGGCCAAAATACCCTCCTGCCCCCAGGGGCATCCAAGAGGCACCCTGCCCCCCAGGGGCGTCCAAGAGGCTCCCCCTGCCCCCCAGGAGCGTCCTAGAGGCACCCCCTGCCCCCCAGGAGCGTCCTAGAGGCACCCCCTGCCCCCCAGGAGCGTCCTAGAGGCACCCCCTTCCCCCAAGGGGCGTCCAAGAGGCACCCCCTGCCCCCCAGGAGCGTCCTAGAGGCACCCCCTGCCCTCCAGGAGCGTCCAAGAGGTACCCCCTGCCCCCAGGAGCGTCCAAGAGGCACCCCCTGCCCTCCAGGAGCGTCCTAGAGGCACCCCCTGCCCCCCAGGAGCGTCTAAGAGGCACCCCCTGCCCCCAGGAGCGTCCTAGAGGCACCCCCTGCCCCCCAGGAGCGTCCAAGAGGCACCCCCTGCCCCCCAGGAGCGTCCAAGAGGCACCCCCCTGCCCCCCAGGAGCGTCCTAGAGGCACCCCCTGCCCCCCAGGAGCGTCCTAGAGGCACCCCATGCCCCCCAGGAGCGTCCTAGAGGCACCCCCCTGCCCCCAGGAGCGTCCTAGAGGCACCCCCTGCCCCCCAGGAGCGTCCTAGAGGCACCCCCTGCCCCCCAGGAGCGTCCAAGAGGCACCCCCTGCCCCCCAGGAGCGTCCAAGAGGCACCCCCTGCCCCCCAGGAGCGTCCAAGAGGCACCCCCTGCCCCCCAGGAGCGTCCAAGAGGCACCCTGACCCCAGGAGCGTCCAAGAGGCACCCCCTGCCCCCCCAGGAGCGTCCAAGAGGCACCCCCTGCCCCCCAGGAGCGTCCAAGAGGCACCCCCTGCCCCCCAGGAGCGTCCAAGAGGCACCCCCTGCCCCCAGGAGCGTCCAAGAGGCACCCCCTGCCCCCCAGGAGCGTCCAAGAGGCACCCCCTGCCCTCCAGGAGCGTCCAAGAGGCACCTTGCCTCATTCTGTACATTGCTACACTCCCACGACCTCTCGGGTGCTGGTGCGTTCCCTGGGTAGTGGTTCAATGACGCCTGTGGGGCGCCGCCGGTAATTTACGTATTTTTTTTGTATCTTTAAGAAAATACAATATAAATGATACATACACAAGTTTTACAAGGCAATACTACATTATAATTCTCATTGAACAAGTGTTTCATTATCACAGAACGTGATCTTTAAAACCCCTGAATGTTATACTTATTTTTCTTAAAATGATTTACAACAAATGGAGATTATATTTACATTAATTTACAGGGTAAATTATTACATTTATATATATTTTATATAACTCTCAGTTAGGAGAATTAGGAGAGATTTTGATGAGTGTCCGCTGAACTATTACTAACAGTTCCAGAGTGAGTGGTAATCTAGTTTGAATTTGGTTAGATAAAGATTATCTAGTGTTGTTAAATTTTGTTGCTTCTCTCTGAACTGGCAACAATAATTTATTATAATTGAATACTTAGATTTAATGAATAACGTTAATTATTTATTAATTTACTAAAAATATTACATTATCTTGTTAGTTAATAAATTATAAACGGCTTAGCTGTTTTAAAGGTACGTAGCGTAGAGATCGGGAGGATCACACACACACACACTGTTAGGCTAGGGCCGACTTTGTGGTGCAACTTGTCCTCGACTCAAGTCCATTCCATCCAGCGGTCGACCCCAAAGACGCATTCATCAATTGTAACATGCTGTTCATTCAAAATAGGAGTCTTCAAATATAAATTAATATTATATATTAGTCTACTGTGCATATTTGGGCATTGGTTAGGTGTTTAGGTCTGTTGGCGATTATTTGTATTTGTAGTACGTGGGTGAAGCATTTACAGCGTTGTGGTTTAAACAAAAGTCGTCAGTGAAGAACTTGTTCCGGAAGTGTTCGAACGTCATCAGTTGTGAATCGTGTATAAACCGTTTTTCATTTATAAACACCAGGGGGGTTTGGCGGGTGGATGGAATGGGCTTTGGGATTTATGAGGACGGGCTGTGTGGTTGATGGCCTCCTCTAGGGATCTCGTGTGGGTGTTGATTCCTCTTCTGTTGATTTGGAAAAACACACACTCGTTATATAACGCGGAATCCCAGAATTTTTCAATGTTTGACTTTAATTTACAGTTGAGGGATTGTTGGCTTTGATTATAGTTTAATCCCGCAGCCTAACCACATCACCTCCAACACTATATACTCGACAGATGGACAAATTTTACATACAGCCCCGCTCCTGTGCCAGATATGTCCCCTACGGGCTCACCATAACCCGTGCTACCTGCCGCTCCTGTGCCAGGTAAGTCCACTACGGGCTCACCATAACCCGTGCTACCTGCCGCTCCTGTGCCAGATATGTCCCCTACGGGCTCACCATAACCCGTGCTACCTGCCGCTCCTGTGCCAGATATGTCCCCTACGGGCTCACCATAACCCGTGCTACCTGCCGCTCCTGTGCCAGATATGTCCCCTACGGGCTCACCATAACCCGTGCTACCTGCCGCTCCTGTGCCAGATATGTCCCCTACGGGCTCACCATAACCCGTGCTACCTGCCGCTCCTGTGCCAGATATGTCCCCTACGGGCTCACCATAACCCGTGCTACCTGCCGCTCCTGTGCCAGATATGTCCCCTACGGGCTCACCATAACCCGTGCTACCTGCCGCTCCTGTGCCAGATATGTCCCCTACGGGCTCACCATAACCCGTGCTACCTGCCGCTCCTGTGCCAGATATGTCCCCTACGGGCTCACCATAACCCGTGCTACCTGCCGCTCCTGTGCCAGATATGTCCACTACGGGCTCACCATAACCCGTGCTACCTGCCGCTCCTGTGCCAGGTAAGTCCACTACGGGCTCACCATAACCCGTGCTACCTGCCGCTCCTGTGCCAGATATGTCCACTACGGGCTCACCATAACCCGTGCTACCTGCCGCTCCTGTGCCAGGTAAGTCCACTACGGGCTCACCATAGTCCGTAGTGCACTTGGGGAACCTTTTTTTCTTTTGTTCCTAGTGGCTGAATCTAAAACAGTCGCCGCCAAATTCTAGGTACTAGGAAAGAACTACATAACAGTAATGAAACGATAAGTGTGGTTATCTTGAGGTGATTTTGGGGCATTAGTGTCCCCGCGGCCCGGTCCTCGACCAGGCCTCCACCCCCATTAAGCAGCCCGTGACAGTTGACCAACACCCAGGTACCTATTTTACTGTTAGGTTACACGGGCATAGGGTAACGAAACTCTGCCCATTGTTTCTCGCCGGCACCCGGGATCGAACCCGGGACCACAGGATCACAAGTCCAGTGTGCTGTCCGCTCGGCCGACCGGCTCCCTAGTGGTTGCTTACCACAAGTATGCAAGTATTACAAGTATGCAAGTATTTGTATGCAGCTCCAGCCTGGAGTCCATACCTAGTTAAACACAAGACAAAGTTAAAGATTTAGCGGTATGCCACCAGGCTCGCCCCGGAACTGAGAGGATTGAGCTACGAGGAAAGGCTAAAGGAGCTGAACCTCACATCCCTGGAAAACAGAAGAGTAAGGGGAGACATGATAACCACCTACAAAATTCTCAGGGGAATTGACAGGGGGGACAAAGACGAACTCTTCAGCACGGGTGGGACACGAACAAGGGGACACAGGTGGAAACTTAGTACCCAGATGAGCCACAGAGACGTTAGAAAGAATTTTTTCAGTGTCAGAGTAGTTAATAAATGGAATGCATTAGAAAGTGATGTGGTGGAGGCTGACTCCATACACAGTTTCAAGTGCAAATATGATAAAGCCCAGTAGGCTCAGGAATCTGTACACCAGTTGATTGACAGCTGAGAGGCGGAACCAAAGAGCCAAAGCTCAACCCCCGCAAGCACAATTAGGTGAGTACAAGGTTATTCAACCGTTGGGCAACTATTGTAGGAGTTAATGTTTTAACGTGGGGGTGACGCCGGCGTGTTGGGGAGTATCCGTACGCCATGGCCGGCCCGCCTCTCTCCACTTGTTAGTCAGTGCCAAGGTTAATAGTTAATTAGGAGTGGTTGCTAAATTCTTGTGAATTGATATATCGAATTAACATCATTAAATCGGCATACTTATTAAGCATTAATTGCAACGTCCACATCCATATTGATTTACGAGACTTAATAGAACTGCTACAGTTACTCTATTGCCTCATGGAGGCAGGACAGGTTGACACTGATAAACAAATGACTACATCAGCTCAACTTATCAGTAAACTTGAAATAATTAGTGTAACAGAGGACAAGTCCTCGTAAATATAATTTAAATTTAATAGTTATAATTAAAGAATATTTTCTTTTAGTGGGAGAATATTTCCCACAACACCCACCACCTGGAACTTGACCATCGCCTCTACTCGCCGGCTTGGGTTATGGTGCCGTGGCGAGCATGAGGTAGAGTTCGAGTCGCAGCCATATTGGTTTGGTATTGGGCTTGAGGCCTAGCGACCCCTGGAGAGTTAATTAACCTCACCACAACGGCTTACTGGCCAACCAGCAAATATGCCTTAGCCCTGTTCACATCTTAAGTTATTCACAGTATATACACCGCGGAAAAATAATACATATAGCGGAGTATGTATCTCCTTCGATGTATATCCACTTGGCTGTTTATCTATACCTAATGAGCGTATGCATAAATATAAAAAAAATGAGTGTGAAGGGCAGGCGGAGGAAAAAAATTGATGTTATTCTAAACAACACAGATCTGAACTAACAAAAAGGGGTTATTAATGATTTTTGTCTTCAGGAAAGTGTGTGTGGAAGCGCGACACCACCACAAGGCACTAACACGCACACGCACGCACGCACGCGAGTGTGAAGTTCTGTCCGCTCGTCCACAGAACCCAGGCAAAAAAATACAATAGAGAACCCGCGTCAAGGGTTTGATGCCTGTAGTCAAGTAAATAAACACTAAATTAAAAGCTTCTCAAGCTTGAAATTTATTCTCTCAACTTGAAATGTATGCGGGTGTGTGTGGTGTGGGTGTGTGGGGTGTGGTGGGTGTGTGGGGGTGTGTGGTGGGTGTGTGGGGTGTGGTGGGTGGGCCTGCGGGAAAGAGCTGATAATTGGAGAGTCGGTTGGGCGGGAACGTAGATAGGCAGCCGACG
Source organism: Procambarus clarkii (assembly GCF_040958095.1). Lineage (NCBI taxonomy): Eukaryota > Metazoa > Arthropoda > Malacostraca > Decapoda > Cambaridae > Procambarus > Procambarus clarkii. Next base: position 31,464,751 of record NC_091202.1, read on the forward strand.
GCGCCCTCTCCGAGATATGTTGGTCTTAATGAAACACGGAGGCTATGTGCCCTAGACTTTATTGTGTGAATCTCCTTTTCCCCATTCCCCCTCCACCACTCCTCTCTCCCCCTTACCCCTCTCCCCCCTTACCCCTCTCTACCCCCTCAACCACTCCACTCTCCCCTTAACTCCCCCCCCAAGCACCATATCTACCCAATGCCACCCTCTCCCCTTCGATTTAGCCACCCATTAAGCCTCCTAAACCACCCCCTTCCCTTCAGCGACAGACTCAAAGAGAGGCCCAGTAATTGTGCGGTGGTCTTAATGGCCTGCTTGAGATGGGGATATTATTTCCACGGTTTTTGGAGCTTGTTTTTTTTTAAGGAGGGACTCGGCGGAAGAACTTACCTCAATGATAGAGGGAAATAGCGTCTCTTTTCAGCGTGATAAATTCGACTAAGCGTGCGTGTGTGTGGTGGCTGCCTGTTGTAAACATTCGCTGTGTGTGTGTGTGTGTGTGTGTGTGTGAGAGAGCGCTTGATGGCTCCATGTCACAGCTGGCCACTAACTCATAACCAGCACAGACTAGGTAGTCGTGCTGGTGCAGTATAAGTCACAAGAGGAAGGTGTGTGCTATAGATGTATGTTAGGACTAAATGCCAGCACGCAATACAAAACTTGGCGCACACAAACGCAAGATCCGCCGCTAGCATCCCGGTATTGATCTGCTGAAGTGCGTTCGGATCCCCTGTATGGTGTGACTGACTTAGTCTTCGTTACTCTTCCTAACGTTTCCGTTGCTACTACGTATCTTCGTGGGGTTTTGCTTGGTTCCAAAGTGTTGATAATATGATATAAATTGAGAATGGTTGTGGTTGTGGGCGTGCGTGGCGTGGGCGGGCGGGAGGAGGAGGGTGTCTGTGGGGGGAAGTGAGGCGGCAGCAGCAGCAGCAGCGTCAGTATACGGGCGCACCTGACGGCGGAGGGATGCAGCGCGCTCTCTCTTTTGTCACGTTCCTGCTGGTGGTGGTGTTGGGGTCCTGCCAGACCTCGACCACCCTGAGGCCCACCTCCACGCCCACACCCACCTCCACGCCCACACCCACCTCCACGCCCACCACCGTGCACCATGTAACCGAAGGAGTGACTACAGCGACCTCCGTCTCCCTCACCACCAAGACTACAGCCGGAGATGTGTTGGAGGAGGTGAGTCGCCTCCTGAGCAAGTTGCGGGAGGTTGCTGCCTCCATGCAGGAGGCGCGGGACGAGCACGAGCGGCTCTCCCAGGCCGTGGCCCAGATCACCGCCGCCGTCAAGGACATGGGCGAACACAACCTCCACATCAAGAAGAAAGTCCGTAAAATGTCCAAGGGCCTCAAGCGCAACTCCCACAACCGCAAGATTAAGGACGGACTTAAGTCCCTGCAGCGAGACCACCAGCGCATCCTGCACGCCATGAGCCTCAGTGGCATCAACATCACCCGCGTCCACAACCACAGCCGCAAGCACAACCTCACTCACCCGCACGCCCCCGCACACAAGAAGGAGCACGGCCGCAACCGCAAGAACCACGACGCCACCGCCGAGCCGACCACCAAGGCCGCAGAAGGCACGCAGGAGGCCGCCCGCCAGGATAAGGGCCGCGTGTCTAAAAAGTCTACGGTGGAGGAAGGTGAAGCAAGTGATAACCTGATCCCGGAGCTGGTGGTGGACCCCCCCAGCGTCACTGACCCGCCCCTGCCCGTCGACTGTACCGAGGTCATACAGCGAGGCAACTGGACCAGCGGCGTCTACATGGTGCAGCCCAAAGGTCTCAAACCCATGAAGGTAAGTAGCACTCCGCGCAGCTCCCTCGCTGCTACATTGTTGTTCCCAGCGGAGATGAATACCTCCTCTTACATCTGTGTCTTGACTCAGACCCGCGTCTCAGTGTTTCCCCCCATTCCACCCACCCACGTGTCAGGTGGACCGCGGGCTCAGCCACGAGGTGAGAAAGGTTCGCCTGGTCACTGTTGACAGGAGTGAGAACGCCAGTGAACGTCAGTGAACGCCAGCGAGGCAGGGTTGAGCGCGGGGCGAGTGCGCCCATGTCTCGTTCGCGCCAGACTGGCCGCAACACAGCTTCGTAATCCATCACCTTAAATGCTGTTAATCCCGGGTGTTATAAACTCTACTGATTACCACAGTGGTTGGGTTGTGGTAACGTGTGGGAGGGGGTTGTGGTAACGTGTGGGAGGGGGTTGTGGTAACGTGTGGGAGGAGGTTGTGGTAACGTGTGGGAGGGGGTTGTGGTAACGGTGTGGGAGGGGGTTGTGGTAACGTGTGGGAGGGGGTTGTGGTAACGGTGTGAGAGGGGGTTGTGGCAACGGTGTGGGAGGGGGTTGTGGTAACGTGTGGGAGGGGGTTGTGGTAACGGTGTGGGAGGGGGTTGTGGTAACGGTGTGGGAGGGGGTTGTGGTAACGTGTGGGAGGGGGTTGTGGTAACGGTGTGGGAGGGGGTTGTGGTAACGGTGTGGGAGGAGGGTTGTGGTAACGGTGTGGGAGGAGGGTTGTGGTAACGGTGTGGGAGGAGGGTTGTGGTAACGGTGTGGGAGGAGGGTTGTGGTAACGGTGTGGGAGGGGGGTTGTGGTAACGGTGTGGGAGGAGGGTTGTGGTAACGGTGTGGGAGGGGGTTGTGGTAACGGTGTGGGAGGAGGGTTGTGGTAACGGTGTGGGAGGGGGTTGTGGTAACGGTGTGGGAGGAGGGTTGTGGTAACGGTGTGGGAGGAGGGTTGTGGTAACGGTGTGGGAGGAGGGTTGTGGTAACGGTGTGGGAGGAGGGTTGTGGTAACGGTGTGGGAGGAGGGTTGTGGTAACGGTGTGGGAGGAGGGTTGTGGTAACGGTGTGGGAGGAGGGTTGTGGTAACGGTGTGGGAGGAGGGTTGTGGTAACGGTGTGGGAGGAGGGTTGTGGTAACGGTGTGGGAGGAGGGTTGTGGTAACGGTGTGGGAGGAGGGTTGTGGTAACGGTGTGGGAGGAGGGTTGTGGTAACGTGTGGGAGAAGGTTGTGGTAACGTGTGGGAGGAGGGTTGTGGTAACGGTGTGGGAGGGGGTTGTGGTAACGGTGTGGGAGGGGGTTGTGGTAACGGTGTGGGAGGGGGGTTGTGGTAACGGTGTGGGAGGGGTGTTGTGGTAACGGTGTGGGAGGGGGGTTGTGGTAACGTGTGGGAGGAGGGTTGTGGTAACGTGTGGGAGAAGGTTGTGGTAACGTTTGGGAGTGGAGTCAGATAACTTTTTTATTTTATCATATTCAGGTCCAAGTGCATTTATACTGCTACTCCTTAAATATACGAAAGTTTATGTAATGTATCAAGAATGATGCTAAATAATATCTCCATCTCGCAGGATGGTTAGTCATACAGGGCCATGTGATCAGTAGCCTACACTGGCAAACTTTGGATGCATTTCGAGGATATCATCACGAACACGAGAGTTAATAAAGTAATTACAAAGCTCTAGGTGCTTCATGCCGGCAGATCTGAAGAGTTTAATGACTGGGGATTCGGTGATGTAGTGTGGGAGATCATGCCGCAGTTCCTGCTCACAGAGTTTGCATCTGGAGTTCTCAGGATTGGAAGATCCGTCACCTGTAGCCACCTGCCACAGGTAACGGTATAGCCACCTGCCACAGGTAACGGTATAGCCACCTGCCACAGGTAACGGTATAGCCACCTGCCACAGGTAACGGTATAGCCACCTGCCACAGGTAACGGTATAGCCACCTGCCACAGGTAACGGTAACCCAGCCTGATCCTGGCAACCACTGTGTCGCCCAGTCCGCTGGACATATTATGCTACCAATATACATACATAAGTTTTGGAACTAAATAATTTATAAATGCCTTTTAAGACTAATGCTTTCGCGTCTTTTGGGAGTCAGTATTTCTGTCAGACCTGAGCGTTCAGAAGAATACAATACTGACAAGAGAGATGAAGATGCGTAGGTCTAATTCAACTTCAAACTTGTTAAATGAAAGGCATTTTTTTAATTATAATGGGTTATATTTATGAGAAATGACATCCATACAAAAGGAGTATATATATATATATATATATATATATATATATATATATATATATATATATATATATATATATATATATATATATATATACATATATATATATATATATATATATATATATATATATATATATATATATATATATATATATATATATATATATATATATATATATATATATATGAGACAATGTCAGACCACGAAGGAAAAATGAAACAGGAAATTTCCTTAAGTACTTTCGTATATTAAATACATCTTCAGAAGGTCATTTGGTGGAAGGTCATCCTCCATCAGAAGGAGGATGGTGGGGGTTCAGGCAGCAAGTGTGAGGATGGTGAGGGTTCAGGCAGCAAGTGTGTGGATGGGGAGTTCAGGCAGCAAGTGTGTGGATGGGGGGTTCAGGCAGCAAGTGTGAGGATGGTGAGGGTTCAGGCAGCAAGTGTGTGGGTGAGGGGTTCAGGCCGCAAGTGTGAGGATGGTGATGGTTCAGGCAGCAAGTGTGAGGATGGTGATGGTTCAGGCAGCAAGTGTGAGGATGGTGATGGTTCAGGCAGCAAGTGTGAGGATGGTGATGGTTCAGGCAGCAAGTGTGAGGATGGTGATGGTTCAGGCAGCAAGTGTGAGGATGGTGAGGGTTCAGGCAGCATGTGTGAGGATGGTGAGGGTTCAGGCAGCAAGTGTGAGGATGGTGAGGGTTCAGGCAGCAAGTGTGAGGATGGTGATGGTTCAGGCAGCAAGTGTGAGGATGGTGAGGGTTCAGGCAGCAAGTGTGAGGATGGTGAGGGTTCAGGCAGCAAGTGTGAGGATGGTGAGGGTTCAGGAAGCAAGTGTGAGGATGGTGAGGGTTCAGGCAGCAAGTGTGAGGATGGTGAGGGTTCAGGCAGCAAGTGTGAGGATGGTGAGGGTTCAGGCAGCAAGTGTGAGGATGGTGAGGGTTCAGGCAGCAAGTGTGAGGATGGTGAGGGTTCAGGCAGCAAGTGTGAGGATGGTGAGGGTTCAGGCAGCAAGTGTGAGGATGGTGAGGGTTCAGGCAGCAAGTGTGAGGATGGTGAAGGTTCAGGCAGCAAGTGTGAGGATGGAGGGGGTTCAGGCTGCAAGTGTGAGGATGAAGGGGGGTTCAGGCAGCAAGTGTGAGGATGGTGAGGGTTCAGGCAGCAAGTGTGAGGATGGTGAGGGTTCAGGCAGCAAGTGTGAGGATGGTGAGGGTTCACGCAGCAAGTGTGAGGATGGTGATGGTTCAGGCAACAAGTGTGAGGATGGTGAGGGTTCAGGCAGCAAGTGTGTGAGGATGGTGGGGGGTTCAGGCAGCAAGTGTGCGAGGATGGTGAGGGTTCAGGCAGCAAGTGTGCGAGGATGGTGAGGGTTCAGGCAGCAAGTGCGAGGATGGTGAGGGTTCAGGCAGCAAGTGTGTGAGAATGGTGAGGGTTCAGGAAGCAAGTGTGTGTGAGGATGGTGAGGGTTCAGGCAGCAAGTGTGAAGGTTCAGGCAGCAAGTGTGAGGATGGTGAGGGTTCAGGCAGCAAGTGTGTGTGGATGGTGAGGGTTCAGGCAGCAAGTGTATGGATGGTGAGGGTTCAGGCAGCAAGTGTGAGGATGGAGGGGGGTTCAGGCAGCAAGTGAGAGGATGGAGGGGGTTCAGGCAGCAAGTGTGAGGATGGAGGGGGTTCAGGCAGCAAGTGTGAGGGTTCAGGCAGCAAGTGTGAGGGTTCAGGCAGCAAGTGTGAGGATTGTGAGGGTTCAGGCAGCAAGTGTGAGGATTGTGAGGGTTCAGGCAGCAAGTGTGAGGATGGTGAGGGTTCAGGCAGCAAGTGTGAGGATGGTGAGGGTTCAGGCAGCAAGTGTGAGGATGAAGGGGGGTTCAGGCAACAAGTGTGAGGATGGTGAGGGTTCAGGCAGCAAGTGTGAGGATGGTGAGGGTTCAGGCAGCAAGTGTGAGGATGGTGAGGGTTCAGGCAGCAAGTGTGAGGATGGTGAGGGTTCAGGCAGCAAGTGTGAGGATGGTGAGGGTTCAGGCAGCAAGTGTGAGGATGGTGAGGGTTCAGGCAGCAAGTGTGAGGATGGTGAGGGTTCAGGCAGCAAGTGTGAGGATGGTGAGGGTTCAGGCAGCAAGTGTGAGGATGGTGAGGGTTCAGGCAGCAAGTGTGAGGATGGTGAGGGTTCAGGCAGCAAGTGTGAGGATGGTGAGGGTTCAGGCAGCAAGTGTGAGGATGGTGAGGGTTCAGGCAGCAAGTGTGAGGATGGAGGGGGTTCAGGCTGCAAGTGTGAGGATGAAGGGGGGTTCAGGCAGCAAGTGTGAGGATGGTGAGGGTTCAGGCAGCAAGTGTGAGGATGGTGAGGGTTCAGGCAGCAAGTGTGAGGATGGTGAGGGTTCACGCAGCAAGTGTGAGGATGGTGATGGTTCAGGCAACAAGTGTGAGGATGGTGAGGGTTCAGGCAGCAAGTGTGTGAGGATGGTGGGGGGTTCAGGCAGCAAGTGTGCGAGGATGGTGAGGGTTCAGGCAGCAAGTGTGCGAGGATGGTGAGGGTTCAGGCAGCAAGTGCGAGGATGGTGAGGGTTCAGGCAGCAAGTGTGTGAGAATGGTGAGGGTTCAGGAAGCAAGTGTGTGTGAGGATGGTGAGGGTTCAGGCAGCAAGTGTGAAGGTTCAGGCAGCAAGTGTGAGGATGGTGAGGGTTCAGGCAGCAAGTGTGTGTGGATGGTGAGGGTTCAGGCAGCAAGTGTATGGAAGGTGAGGGTTCAGGCAGCAAGTGTGAGGATGGAGGGGGGTTCAGGCAGCAAGTGAGAGGATGGAGGGGGTTCAGGCAGCAAGTGTGAGGATGGAGGGGGTTCAGGCAGCAAGTGTGAGGGTTCAGGCAGCAAGTGTGAGGATTGTGAGGGTTCAGGCAGCAAGTGTGAGGATTGTGAGGGTTCAGGCAGCAAGTGTGAGGATGGTGAGGGTTCAAGCAGCAAGTGTGAGGATGGTGAGGGTTCAGGCAGCAAGTGTGAGGATGAAGGGGGTTCAGGCAACAAGTGTGAGGATGGTGAGGGTTCAGGCAGCAAGTGTGAGGATGGTGAGGGTTCAGGCAGCAAGTGTGAGGATGGTGAGGGTTCAGGCAGCAAGTGTGAGGATGGTGAGGGTTCAGGCAGCAAGTGTGAGGATGGTGAGGGTTCAGGCAGCAAGTGTGAGGATGGTGAGGGTTCAGGCAGCAAGTGTGAGGATGGTGAGAGTTCAGGCAGCAAGTGTGAGGATGGTGAGGGTTCAGGCAGCAAGTGTGAGGATGGTGAGGGTTCAGGCAGCAAGTGTGAGGATGGTGAGGGTTCAGGCAGCAAGTGTGAGGATGGTGAGGGTTCAGGCAGCAAGTGTGAGGATGGTGAGGGTTCAGGCAGCAAGTGTGAGGATGGTGAAGGGTTCAGGCAGCAAGTGTGAGGATGGTGAAGGGTTCAGGCAGCAAGTGTGAGGATGGTGAAGGGTTCAGGCAGCAAGTGTGAGGATGGTGAAGGGTTCAGGCAGCAAGTGTGAGGATGGTGAAGGGTTCAGGCAGCAAGTGTGAGGATGGTGAAGGGTTCAGGCAGCAAGTGTGAGGATGGTGAAGGGTTCAGGCAGCAAGTGTGAGGATGGTGAAGGGTTCAGGCAGCAAGTGTGAGGATGGTGAAGGGTTCAGGCAGCAAGTGTGAGGATGGTGAAGGGTTCAGGCAGCAAGTGTGAGGATGGTGAAGGGTTCAGGCAGCAAGTGTGAGGATGGTGAAGGGTTCAGGCAGCAAGTGTGAGGATGGTGAAGGGTTCAGGCAGCAAGTGTGAGGATGGTGAAGGGTTCAGGCAGCAAGTGTGAGGATGGTGAAGGGTTCAGGCAGCAAGTGTGATGGATGGTGAAGGGTTCAGGCAGCAAGTGTGAGGATGGTGAAGGGTTCAGGCAGCAAGTGTGAGGATGGTGAAGGGTTCAGGCAGCAAGTGTGAGGATGGTGAAGGGTTCAGGCAGCAAGTGTGAGGATGGTGAAGGGTTCAGGCAGCAAGTGTGAGGATGGTGAAGGGTTCAGGCAGCAAGTGAGAGGATGGTGAAGGGTTCAGGCAGCAAGTGTGAGGATGGTGAAGGGTTCAGGCAGCAAGTGTGAGGATGGTGAAGGGTTCAGGCAGCAAGTGTGAGGATGGTGAAGGGTTCAGGCAGCAAGTGTGAGGATGGTGAAGGGTTCAGGCAGCAAGTATGAGGATGGTGAAGGGTTCAGGCAGCAAGTGTGAGGATGGTGAAGGGTTCCGGCAGCAAGTGTGAGGATGGTGAAGGGTTCCGGCAGCAAGTGTGAGGATGGTGAAGGGTTCCGGCAGCAAGTGTGAGGATGGTGAAGGGTTCCGGCAGCAAGTGTGAGGATGGTGAAGGGTTCCGGCAGCAAGTGTGAGGATGGTGAAGGGTTCCGGCAGCAAGTGTGAGGATGGTGAAGGGTTCCGGCAGCAAGTGTGAGGATGGTGAAGGGTTCCGGCAGCAAGTGTGAGGATGGTGAAGGGTTCCGGCAGCAAGTGTGAGGATGGTGAAGGGTTCCGGCAGCAAGTGTGAGGATGGTGAAGGGTTCCGGCAGCAAGTGTGAGGATGATGAGGGTTCAGGCAGCAAGTGTGAGGATGGTGAGGGTTCCGGCAGCAAGTGTGAGGATGGTGAGGGTTCCGGCAGCAAGTGTGAGGATGGTGAGGGTTCAGGCAGCAAGTGTGAGGATGGTGAGGGTTCCGGCAGCAAGTGTGAGGATGGTGAAGGGTTCAGGCAGCAAGTGTGAGGATGGTGAGGGTTCCGGCAGCAAGTGTGAGGATGGTGAAGGGTTCCGGCAGCAAGTGTGAGGATGGTGAGGGTTCCGGCAGCAAGTGTGAGGATGGTGAAGGGTTCAGGCAGCAAGTGTGAGGATGGTGGGGGTTCAGGCAGCAAGTGTGAGGATGGTGAGGGTTCAGGCAGCAAGTGTGAGGATGGTGAAGGGTTCCGGCAGCAAGTGTGAGGATGGTGAGGGTTCAGGCAGCAAGTGTGAGGATGGTGAGGGTTCCGGCAGCAAGTGTGAGGATGGTGAGGGTTCCGGCAGCAAGTGTGAGGATGGTGAGGGTTCCGGCAGCAAGTGTGAGGATGGTGAAGGGTTCCGGCAGCAAGTGTGAGGATGGTGAGGGTTCCGGCAGCAAGTGTGAGGATGGTGAGGGTTCCGGCAGCAAGTGTGAGGATGGTGAGGGTTCCGGCAGCAAGTGTGAGGATGGTGAGGGTTCCGGCAGCAAGTGTGAGGATGGTGAGGGTTCCGGCAGCAAGTGTGAGGATGGTGAGGGTTCCGGCAGCAAGTGTGAGGATGGTGAGGGTTCCGGCAGCAAGTGTGAGGATGGTGAGGGTTCCGGCAGCAAGTGTGAGGATGGTGAGGGTTCTGGCAGCAAGTGTGAGGATGGTGAGGGTTCCGGCAGCAAGTGTGAGGATGGTGAGGGTTCCGGCAGCAAGTGTGAGGATGGTGAGGGTTCAGGCAGCAAGTGTGAGGATGGTGAGGGTTCAGGCAGCAAGTGTGAGGATGGTGAGGGTTCCGGCAGCAAGTGTGAGGATGGTGAGGGTTCAGGCAGCAAGTGTGAGGATGGTGAGGGTTCCGGCAGCAAGTGTGAGGATGGTGAGGGTTCCGGCAGCAAGTGTGAGGATGGTGAAGGGTTCAGGCAGCAAGTGTGAGGATGGTGAGGGTTCCGGCAGCAAGTGTGAGGATGGTGAAGGGTTCAGGCAGCAAGTGTGAGGATGGTGGGGGTTCAGGCAGCAAGTGTGAGGATGGTGAGGGTTCAGGCAGCAAGTGTGAGGATGGTGAAGGGTTCCGGCAGCAAGTGTGAGGATGGTGAGGGTTCCGGCAGCAAGTGTGAGGATGGTGAAGGGTTCCGGCAGCAAGTGTGAGGATGGTGAAGGGTTCAGGCAGCAAGTGTGAGGATGGTGAGGGTTCCGGCAGCAAGTGTGAGGATGGTGAGGGTTCCGGCAGCAAGTGTGAGGATGGTGAGGGTTCCGGCAGCAAGTGTGAGGATGGTGAGGGTTCCGGCAGCAAGTGTGAGGATGGTGAGGGTTCAGGCAGCAAGTGTGAGGATGGTGAGGGTTCCGGCAGCAAGTGTGAGGATGGTGAGGGTTCCGGCAGCAAGTGTGAGGATGGTGAGGGTTCCGGCAGCAAGTGTGAGGATGGTGAAGGGTTCCGGCAGCAAGTGTGAGGATGGTGAAGGGTTCCGGCAGCAAGTGTGAGGATGGTGAAGGGTTCAGGCAGCAAGTGTGAGGATGGTGAGGGTTCCGGCAGCAAGTGTGAGGATGGTGAAGGGTTCCGGCAGCAAGTGTGAGGATGGTGAAGGGTTCAGGCAGCAAGTGTGAGGATGGTGAAGGGTTCAGGCAGCAAGTGTGAGGATGGTGAGGGTTCAGGCAGCAAGTGTGAGGATGGTGAAGGGTTCCGGCAGCAAGTGTGAGGATGGTGAAGGGTTCCGGCAGCAAGTGTGAGGATGGTGAAGGGTTCCGGCAGCAAGTGTGAGGATGGTGAAGGGTTCCGGCAGCAAGTGTGAGGATGGTGAGGGTTCCGGCAGCAAGTGTGAGGATGGTGAAGGGTTCCGGCAGCAAGTGTGAGGATGGTGAGGGTTCAGGCAGCAAGTGTGAGGATGGTGAGGGTTCCGGCAGCAAGTGTGAGGATGGTGAAGGGTTCAGGCAGCAAGTGTGAGGATGGTGAAGGGTTCCGGCAGCAAGTGTGAGGATGGTGAGGGTTCCGGCAGCAAGTGTGAGGATGGTGAAGGGTTCAGGCAGCAAGTGTGAGGATGGTGAGGGTTCCGGCAGCAAGTGTGAGGATGGTGAGGTATCGTACTCTACGTTATTGCTTCCTTACACATGTAAATAGTGAGTATTTCATTACTTGTGGTTTGTTTATCCATTCAGCCAATATTTATTGTGCGTTTCTTAACGTCGACTCCTGATTGGTTGTTGGTGCTGCAATTAGTTTTTTGTTAATTCTTCTAGAAAGCTGAAGCATGATTGGTTGATGGCCAGCTGTGAGGTGATTGGTTGATGGCCAGCTGTGAGGTGATTGGTTGATGGCCAGCTGTGAGGTGATTGGTAGTCTCAGCTGGTGATATTGACGGCTCGGTGCCGAGCTGTGATGAACAGTGAACCACTGTGCATGGAGCATGATGAACAGTAACTTTACACAGTTTGAGAACTGTGATGCGAGAATGTGCTAATGGTGACCTTGCTGGGACCACAGTTGTGGCATTAGTGTCTGGAAGCCTAGATGGACATGACCTTCAAAATTGAAAAGTTTTTAACGTGATCAATTAATTCATCAGTGTTTTCAGATCTGTGGGGGGTGTGGAGGGGCGGTGGAGGACTAACTGGGGGGGAGGAAGGATGTGTATGGAGGGGCGGGGGTTAGGAAAAGGGGTAAGATAAGGGGTCCCCCCAAAGTGGGAAGACGGGGGCGGGGGGAGATGTAAACAGAGGTGGCAGGGAAGGAGTTCATCACAGTTATCTTGACAGGAAGTTGGCAGCATCCTGCACCTGACCCCTCCCCCCTCACAGGACCCCTGTGAGGGGGGGGGGGTCCGCATCACCCCCAGCGTGAGACGTGAGGTAGACAGGTAGTGGGGGGTGTGGACGTGAGGTAGACAGGTAGTGGGGGGGGGCGGACGTGAGGTAGACAGGTAGTGGGGGTGTGGACGTGAGGTAGACAGGTAGTGGGGGTGTGGACGGGAGGTAGACAGGTAGTGGGGGTGTGGACGTGAGGTAGACAGGTAGTGGGGGTGTGGACGTGAGGTAGACAGGTAGTGGGGGTGTAGACGTGAGGTAGACAGGTAGTGGGGGTGTGGACGGGAGGTAGACAGGTAGTGGTGGTGTGGACGGGAGGTAGACAGGTAGTGGGGGTGTAGACGTGAGGTAGACAGGTAGTGGGGGTGTGGACGGGAGGTAGACAGGTAGTGGGGGTGTGGACGGGAGGTAGACAGGTAGTGGGGGTGTGGACGGGAGGTAGACAGGTAGTGGGAGTGTGGACGTGAGGTAGACAGGTAGTGGGGGTGTGGACGTGAGGTAGACAGGTAGTGGGGGTGTGGACGGGAGGTAGACAGGTAGTGGGGGGGTGTGGACGTGAGGTAGACAGGTAGTGGGGGTGTGGACGTGAGGTAGACAGGTAGTGGGAGTGTGGACGTGAGGTAGACAGGTAGTGGGGGTGTGGACGTGAGGTAGACAGGTAGTGTGGGGGGGGGCGGACGTGAGGTAGACAGGTAGTGTGGGGGTGTGGACGTGAGGTAGACAGGTAGTAGGGGTGTAGACGTGAGGTAGACAGGTAGTAGGGGTGTAGACGTGAGGTAGACAGGTAGTGGGGGGGCGGACGTGAGGTAGACAGGTAGTGGGGGGGCGGACGTGAGGTAGACAGGTAGTGGGGGTCCAGACGTGAGGTAGACAGGTAGTGGGGGTGCGGACGTGAGGTAGACAGGTAGTGGGGGTGTAGACGTGAGGTAGACAGGTAGTGGGGGTGTAGACGTGAGGTAGACAGGTAGTGGGGGTGCGGACGTGAGGTTGACAGGTAGTGGGGGTGTAGACGTGAGGTAGACAGGTAGTGGGGGTGTAGACGTGAGGTAGACAGGTAGTGGGGGTGTAGACGTGAGGTAGACAGGTAGTGGGGGTGTAGACGTGAGGTAGACAGGTAGTGGGGGTGTAGACGTGAGGTAGACAGGTAGTGGGGGTGTAGACGTGAGGTAGACAGGTAGTGGGGGTGCGGACGTGAGGTTGACAAGGGCTGTATAATGTCAACCTTCCCAGCCTTCAACTCAAGGACGCTATTATCATCCATCACATTAGGGTATTAAACCCTCCGTGGCTATATTATGTGTCTGTCTGTCCCCGTCTCTCCCTGTCTCTTCCACCCCTCTTCCTACATTATTATTTTACTTCTGGTCCTCTCCTCCCTCCGTCCACCCACCACCCGTCACAGCCACCTCCCCCGTCCACCCACCACCCGTCACAGCCACCTCCCCCGTCCACCCACCACCCGTCACAGCCACCTCCCCCGTCCACCCACCACCCGTCACAGCCACCTCCCCCGTCCACCCACCACCCGTCACAGCCACCTCCCCCATCCACCCGCCACCCCGTCACAGCCACCTCCCCCGTCCACCCACCACCCGTCACAGCCACCTCCCCCATCCACCCGCCACCCCCGTCACAGCCACCTCCCCCGTCCACCCACCACCCGTCACAGCGTCCTCCCCCGTCCACCCACCACCCGTCACAGCCACCTCCCCCGTCCACCCACCACCCGTCACAGCCACCTCCCCCGTCCACCCACCACTCGTCACAGCCACCTCCCCCGTCCACCCACCACCCGTCACAGCCACCTCCCCCGTCCACCCACCACCCGTCACAGCCACCTCCCCCATCCACCCGCCACCCCCGTCACAGCCACCTCCCCCATCCACCCGCCACCCCGTCACAGCCACCTCCCCCATCCACCCGCCACCCCGTCACAGCCACCTCCCCCGTCCACCCACCACCCGTCACAGCGTCCTCCCCCGTCCACCCACCACCCGTCACAGCCGCCTCCCCCATCCACCCGCCACCCCGTCACAGCGTCCTCCCCCGTCCACCCACCACCCGTCACAGCCGCCTCCCCCGTCCACCCACCACCCCGTCACAGCGTCCTCCCCCGTCCACCCACCACCCGTCACAGCCGCCTCCCCCGTCCACCCACCACCCGTCACAGCCGCCTCCCCCATCCACCCACCACCCGTCACAGCCGCCTCCCCCGTCCACCCACCACCCCGTCACAGCGTCCTCCCCCGTCCACCCACCACCCGTCACAGCCGCCTCCCCCGTCCACCCACCACCCCGTCACAGCGTCCTCCCCCGTCCACCCACCACCCGTCACAGCCGCCTCCCCCATCCACCCGCCACCCCGTCACAGCCTCCTCCCCCGTCCACCCACCACCCGTCACAGCCGCCTCCCCCGTCCACCCACCACCCCGTCACAGCGTCCTCCCCCGTCCACCCACCACCCGTCACAGCCGCCTCCCCCATCCACCCGCCACCCCGTCACAGCCTCCTCCCCCGTCCACCCACCACCCGTCACAGCCGCCTCCTCCATCCACCCGCCACCCCGTCACAGCCTCCTCCCCCGTCCACCCGACACAGCCTCCTCCCCCGTCCACCCGTCACAGCGTCCTACCCCGTCCCCCGTCCACCCCGTCCGGGACTCCAGGTGCAGACGTGTCAATCCAGATATCAATATTTGCCTGCTAGGACAAGCGCGCCTCCGCCTCCCAACACCGCCACCACCACCACTACGCCACCACTCACTCCCTGGGCCTCACTTTTTTTTGGACACTTTTGCGCTCTGTTTGTGGGTTTGTAGAAGGGGACAAAAGAGGAGATACGCAATGCGTACAGATGTGAGCGGGGGAGTGTGTCTTGGTGTTGAGTTCCCGACCGTCTCTTGGCGTGTGGCGAGTTTTCTAATGGTGGCGGGAATTTTGTTTCCTGTTTGGGTGTGATGTTTTGCGTTTCCCTCCCAGCCTCCCCTCCCAGCCTCCCCTCCCAGCCTCCCCTCCCAGCCTCCCCTCCCAGCCTCCACCCACTCCACTCGGCCTCCACCCTAATTAGGCATAGTGAGGATTGCATTAGGCGTAGTTGTTCAGTGGGGAACACCTGCAGTAGGTGGGCGAGGCATCCCCACCTACTGCAGGGGAGACATCCCAACACAGGAAGTGACAGGTGTTGTCCATTCAAAACCTGCTGAAGAGGGTGTTAGGGTGTTGGATTAGTTTGAAAGCGGCGGCTGGGTGTTTGATGTTCAATTGAACGAGACGATTTGTGTTTACTAATACATCTGGCCTCTGACTGAGAAGAATTTTTCATAGTCAAAAAAAAAAGGCTTGTATATATAATGTCACCTAGTGGCCAGAATGTATGACTTGGCCTAGTATACAAGGTCCGATTTGCCTAACAGGCAGAGTGATTTTAGTTATTAAATATTTATTTTCAAATTGCTTTAATTTAATTAATTAATTAATAATATGTCGAACATGAATTACTGACTTAGGTACGTTTTATCAGATTTGTTAGTTTTAACTAAAATTAAAAAAAAATTATATAATTTAATTGAAAGTTTTATCATTACATTAAAAAAATAATAAACATTATATATAATGTAAAAAACTCTGCTTGTTAGGCATCTTGGTTTATTAGGTACTAAATAACACACACACACGCACACGCACACGCGCGCGCGCGCGCGCACACACACACACACACACACACACACACACACACACACACACACACACACACACACACACACACAAACACACACAGTCACAAAATGTTTGTTCAAAGTTGGAGGACACACAGCTGGTGTTAGTCTCACCCAAATTGGCAGAGGGAATGGTCTAAGGTTTGCAACCCGTTCTCGCAAATTCGTAAAGTCAATATTGACTTATTAACTACGTGCATAGGTGATATACTAAACATAATAGATACCCTTAAAAAGATTCATAGAAAACACCGACCTTACCTAACCTTGTTAGTATCTTAAGATAAGCATCTTATTGCTTCGTAATTACAATTATTACTTAACCTATACCTATTATAGGTTAGGTAATAATTGTAATTACAAAGCAATAAGATGCTTATCTTAAGATACTAACAAGGTTAGGTAAGGTCGGTGTTTTCTATGAATCTTTTTAAGGGTATCTATTATGTTAAGTATGTCACCTATGCACATATTTAATAAGTCAATATTGACTTATTAAATTTGCGAGAACGGGTTGAGGTTTGGGATGCACATAGGCTAGTCTAGGGTCACCAAAATTAAAAAAAAAGCCAAGAGTGCCACTCGCCTCCAGACCCTCCCCCTACCCCCCCCCCCCCACCCCCCCCCCCCCCCCCCCACCGATGTTTGGCACTACCTACATAACTATATATTGTCAAAACCAACTTTTCAGAGACAATTTTTCTTCTGGTCTCAGGAAAATGAACACATTTCCTGCCGTCAATAAGTTGGTCGAACTCGCTTAAAACTGTCAATTCTTCTACAGCTTCAAAGGTTTCTCAAGCCAAGGGACAGATAGACAGACAGGCAGAGATAGTTGGATAGAAATATGAGTAGGTGTATGGATAGATAGACGGATAGGTGGATTAATACATGGATGGATAGATGGATGAGGGCTGAGTCGATGATGGATGATCGATTGGGGTGGATAGAGACGGATAAAAAATGAGTAGGTGGATAGATTGACAGATAGATAGATCGATGGACAGATAGATGGATGGATTGACGGGTGGATGTATAGATGGACGGATAAAAGGTGGATAGGTTGATTTATAGATGGACGGAAAGAGAAGATGAATTGATGGAGAGACGGATTGGTATAGATGCGTGTATGGAAAGATAGATGGTAGATGGATTGATAAACTTATAAATAGATAGAGGTATGGTTACATACTTTGATAGATAGATTGTCGGATAGATGGAGAAATAGATGGATAGATTGTCGGATAGATGGAGAAATAGATTGATAGATAGATGGATAAATCAAAATTCAGATGATTGGATGGATATGTAGATGGACAGATGGGAGGCAGACAGACAGATAGACCCGGGAAACGCCGGGTTTTCCCCTTCCTTAGTATAAAATACGTTCAAGAGAATGTCTCTCTGTCCACAGTTGGAGGCCAGGAGCTTGGG
Organism: Procambarus clarkii; assembly: GCF_040958095.1. Classification (NCBI taxonomy): domain Eukaryota; kingdom Metazoa; phylum Arthropoda; class Malacostraca; order Decapoda; family Cambaridae; genus Procambarus; species Procambarus clarkii. The sequence continues at coordinate 31,481,448 of NC_091202.1, forward strand.
GCTAGCCTTACCCCAAATTTGTAGGGGGCATAGTCTGGGGTACAGGATGAACATAGGCTGCCACGATTTGGGGTACAGGATGAACATAGGCTGCCACGATTTGGGGTACAGGATGAACCCAAATCGTGTGGTCATCTACTATGCTAGCTACACAGTAAAATAATTTCAAAAGCATTTTTATGTAGTACTATGCATCATTATTCACTGATCCCGGGAAAATTAACACATTTCCAGCTATTCATAATTTGCCCGTACTTACACAAAACAGACAATCCTTTCACAGCCTGAAAGGTTTCTCAAGCCACATACACCCTTTCTCAGAGTAAAGGGGGAACAATTCTTTTTTTTCTTTAGTATTCACATCGCTAAGCTCCTCTCAACGGCGACCACGCAAACATTACACAATAATATTTATGATGCGCGCGCGCGCGCGCGCGCGCACACACACACACACACACACACACACACACACACACACACACACACACACACACACACACACACACACACACACACACACACATCATGTCTTCAACAAAATAGAACAGGAAAACAAAGATCCAAAGAAGATCCAGACATAATATTTATTTCCATCTATACTATAAAAGTCATAACAAATCCAGCCATGACATTTTATTCATGTAGATCATCAGGGAAGCGAACTCGGGCCTGTAAAATACAAGCCGCTAGTCTTACCAACCCAGCCAAGGATACCCAATGTAAGGAAGAGTCTCAGAAGGACCTAACTGACTTTAAGCTTTCTCTGGGGCACCACTAAAGTATCTGGAGGTAATCCACCACTTCAGCCATGTCATACGAGGCAATCCACCTTCAGATACTTCAGTGATGCTCCAGGGGGGAAGTTTAAAGGTTAGCTACCTGTTATGAACTTGTAAGATCCTTGTTGTGGAAAGATTGCAAATGTGTGTAAATATTTACAAGGACCACGCACCCACTTGGACTCTAATAGAGACTAGCTTTTTGACGTGTCGACGTTCGCGCTCCGATCGTCCAAGTGGATGATCACCGTTCTTTGTCCTCATGAACCCACGGCCGTGTCCTCGTATTCCTTACATGTGCTGTACTCATATTTTCTTAACGCTTTGTCCTCATCATTGCCCTTACCTTGCTAATAACTTGAGCATTGTCAGAATGAACAGAACTGTGAGTTTCTTGAACCTGCACCGAGACCTACGTACGTGTGTGTGTGTGTGTGTGTGTGTGTGTGTGTGTGTGTGTGTGTGTGTGTGTGTGTGTGTGTGTGTGTGTGTGTAAAGAGAGATGTAAACAAAAGTTGGGAGTCAAAACATTAACAACCGAAGGTTAAAGTGGGGGTCCAAGAGCTAACAGCTCCATCCTGCAGACACATAGTAAACACACACACACACACACACACACACCACACACACACACACCACACACACACACACACACACACACACACACACACACACCACACACACACACACACACACACACACACACACACACACCACACACACACACACACACACACACACACACACCACACACACACACACCACACACACACACACCCACACACACACACACACACACACACACACACACACACCACACACACACCACACACACACACACACACACACACACACACACACACACACACACACACACACACACACACACACACACACACACACACACACACACACACACACACACACACACACACACACACACACACACACACACCACACACACCACACACACACACACACACACCACACACACACACACACACACACACACACACACACACACAAACAACAATTGACAGGATAAAGATAAACTATTCAACACTGGCGGGACGCGAACAAGGGGACACAGGTGGAAACTGAGTACCCACATGAGCCACAAGAGACGTTTCTGTCAGAGTAGTTAACAGATGGAATGCATTAGGCAGTGATGTGGTGGAGGCTTGACTCCATACACAGTTTCAAGTGCTAGATATGATAGAGCCCAGTAGGCTCAGGAACCTGTACACCAATTGATTGACAGTTGAGAGGCGGGACCAAAGAGCCAGAGCTCAACCCCTGGTGAGTACACAAGACAACTGAACACTCTTCCTGTACAACAAAATAACGACGAAACACCTTCGGTGAATTTGCGTCAAGTCCGCAAACTAATTTAATCTCTGTTCAAATGTCACTGAAAATTAAATGTAAAGCATTAAAGGATTTTGTTGAGAAATTCTGTAAATTAAGCCAACACACGCAGCTCAAATATGCCGGAATGTGCCACTTCTGATGCCAGAGAGAAAAATGTTGAAGAGTCTAATATCTGAAGTCATTAAAGCGGAAGCCGGTTAAGTGAAACCAAAATAAAAGTCTAAATGGGTTGGCGAGGCTTTTAGAAGTTGACGCAGGTATTTAACGCGATGCACTTGTTTTACAGGCGAGGAGAGCAGGTGTTTGTCGTAGTGACTTACACACATCTAGTGTCCCTACTACACGCGAGTGTTACACACACACACACACACACACACACACACACACACACACACACACACACACACACACACACACACACACAACAGAGGTGGAGGCTGACTCCATACACAGTTTCAAGTGTAGATATGAATAGAGCCCAGTAGGCTCAGGAATCTATACACCTGTTGATTGACGGTTGAGAGGCGGGACCAAAGAGCTGAAGCTCAACCCCCTTTGGGACCTCTCGGCTGTAACATTTGCTTGGGCGGGCTAAAGCTCTCTTAAATCTCTTTGACCTGACCTCGATATGTGAGCAGATACTCGCATGTACTAACCTGTACATGCAGGTTAGTACATGCGGTTAGTCCCAGCAGTCTCCGTGGTGCAGTGGTAAGACACTCGCCTGGCGTTCCGCGAGCGCTTTGTCCTGGGTTCGTATCCTGGCCGGGGAGGATTTACTGGGCGCAAATCCTTAACTGTAGCCTCTGTTTAACTCAACAGTAAAATGTGTACTTGGTTGTAACAACGATTCTTCGCGGCGGGGATCGTATTCCAGGGACCTGCCTCGAAACGCTACGCGTACTAGTGGCTGTACAAGAATGTAACAACTCTTGTATATATCTCAAAAAAAAAAAAACTTCCTTTCTTCCTTACCAAACAATTTGGTAAGTGTTGTAGTGCTCGATTCACTAACTAATACTTGCTCCTAACTTGCGGATCACTACACTTACGCCACTCTCAAGTCTCCAGTGTTACCGCGTGTCTTGATCAGTAAGAGGTCCCCAGGTCCCCCATTATTCACGAAGCAGTTACGCAAACACTTACGAACCTGTACATCTTTTCTCAATCTTAGGCTGTTTTGTTTACAAGTTATTAAACTGTTAATGAGCTCTGAAGCACCAGGAGGCTGTTTATAACAATAACAGTTGATTGGGATGATTTCATGCATGTAAACTGTTTATTAAATTTAACCAAAGCCGCCAAAGATTTCAGGAAAGATGTACACGTTCGTAAGTGCTTGCGTAACTGCTTCGTGAATCTGGTTCCTGGCATCCCCTTGAACATTCTTGCAGTACCTTGTTTCTTCTTCGCTTCGTACTGGAGCCTTTCTAGGGGGCGGGGGGGGGAGACAAGTGACAAATGTTTATCGTAATATAATAATATGGAAGTTACCTGATCCTTTCTTCCCTGATCGCCAACATTTTCTTGAAGAATTTCAGAAGGTTTTGTGACAGGATCTTCTCTGGACCTCTGTTGGTGCTTGACTAAATTGTTTACATCTTTAGGTGTTCCATTATTCTCTTGTGGCATTTTGGAACTAATGGTTGAATTGGTAGGGGGGAGGGGGGGGGGGTCCTTGTGTGGGGTGGGGGGGGGGGGGAGGGTCCTTGTGTGGGGGGGGGGGGAGGGGATGAGATTTGTCAGGCCAGTACTGATCATTTAGACTAAGTTCGAATTTCCTATTTTTGGTTATGGAAATACTGTTTGATCTGTTGAATACTGTTTGATCTGTTGAATACTGTTTGATCTGTTGAATACTGTTTGATCTGTTGAATACTGTTTGATCTGTTGAATGCTGTTTGATCTGTTGAATACTGTTTGATCTGTTGAATGCTGTTTGATCTGTTGAATACTGTTTGATCTGTTGAATGCTGTTTGGTCTGTTGCATACTGTTTGATCTGTTGAATGCTGTTTGATCTGTTGAATGCTGTTTGATCTGTTGCATACTGTTTGATCTGTTGAATGCTGTTTGATCTGTTGAATACTGTTTGATCTGTTGCATACTGTTTAAATTTGTATTGAACGTTTTTGAAACATTTCTTTTGTCTGCGATATTTCTAAATTTATGGAATTGTCGGTGAATAGGAAGGAGCCATCAACCAGGCTGTGATTCATACGTCAGGCTGCGAGCAGCGGCGTCCAACAGCCTAGTTGACCAGACGACCAACCGGGAGGCCTGATCGGAGATAGAGCCGCGGGGCCGTGGATCCCCGGAAGCTACAAAAGATAGCTAGATGGTGTGAGGCGCGCGCCACCAGCGTGTAGTGTGTGCTGGTGTAAACTGCACCACACTGTTCTCTACGAGGATATAGTCTTGTCAACCGGCAGAACACCACTTGAATCCTGCCCGGGAATATCCTGCCGGCGCCCGTTACGCTAACAAATACGCTTAATTAACATGCAGATGTGAACGACAGACTGAAAAACACGCTCCGTCCCGTACACGTCCTCAACACGTCTGCCACCAATGTCGGCCCACAAGAATTTCTTTATAGTCATATTTATCGTTATCTTGAGGTTATATCTTAAGATGATTTCGGGGCTTTAGTGTCCCCGCGGGCCGGTCCTCGATCAGGCCTCCACCCCCCAGGAAGCAGCCCGTGACAGCTGACTAACACCCAGGTACCTATTTTACTGCTAGGTAACAGGGGGCATAGAATGAAAGAGAAAACTGCCTATTGTTTCTCGCCGGCGCCTGAGATCGAATCCGGGACCACAGGATCACAAGTCCAGTGTGCTGTCCGCTCGGCCGACCGGCTCCCTCCGGTGTATCGTATATGTTCCCTTTATCATTTCCAAATAACGTTGTCCTACACTACTCGCGCCTGGTGTAAACTAAACCAGGATGCTCCTAAAACTAAATGCTCCTAAAAATGCTCCTAAAAATGCCCCTAAAATGCTTCTAAAATGTTCCTAAAATGCTCCTAAAATGCTCCTAAAATGCTCCTAAAAACTAAACACCGGCTCCTTCCATTCATGACGGGGGAGATGGCACTGTGTAATCTCACGCCTGGCGCTCTTCCCTTATCTGCACTGTGCTCTCTTCGGTCACAGTCCACTACCGTGATGGGGGGGGGGGGGGCGGCACTGTGAGGGGGGGGGGCAGAGGGGAAGGCTTGGATATCGGGGTTTGTGAAGTAGAGTGACGTTTAGGATGAGGGGAGAGTTCTGAGGGGAAAGTGGGGCATGGGGGTAATGGCACATGATATCGAGTAGTGGTGGGGGGAAGGTGGGGGGGGAGGGGTTCTGGGTGAGGGAGACTGAGAGTGAGGGAGACTGAGAGTGAGGGAGACGTGTAGGGGGTGTTTACCCATCACACTCCACGGGGGTGTTTACCCATCACACTCTACGGGGGTGTTTACCCATCACACTCTACGAGGGTGTTTACCCATCACACTCTACGGGGGTGTTTACCCATCACACTCTACGGGGGTGTTTACCCATCACACTCTACGGGGGTGTTTACCCATCACACTCTACGGGGGTGTTTACCCATCACACTCTACGGGGGTGTTTACCCATTACACTCTACGGGGGTGTTTACCCATCACACTCCACGGGGGTGTTTACCCATCACACTCTACGGGGGTGTTTACCCATCACACTCTACGAGGGTGTTTACCCATCACACTCTACGGGGGTGTTTACCCATCACACTCTACGGGGGTGTTTACCCATCACACTCTACGGGGGTGTTTACCCATCACACTCTACGGGGGTGTTTACCCATCACACTCCACGGGGGTGTTTACCCATCACACTCTACGGGGGTGTTTACCCATCACACTCTACGGGGGTGTTTACCCATCACACTCTACGGGGGTGTTTACCCATCACACTCTACGGGGGTGTTTACCCATCACACTCTACGGGGGTGTTTACCCATCACACTCTACGGGGGTGTTTACCCATCACACTCTACGGGGGTGTTTACCCATCACACTCTACGGGGTGTTTACCCATCACACTCTACGGGGTGTTTACCCATTACTCTACGAAGTAGAGTGACTAGTGATGGAATTATATCCACTCCCAAATTTTTGTGATTCCTGTAGTCGCCTTCTTCTGGTGTGGACACCACCTGGGGTTATCTCTCATCTGTCTTCATTACCTTGCTCTTATTGGGATTGAACTCCAGCAGCCATGTGTGTGCGCTCTCCTGGTGTTTGTGAAGTGTTTTCTGGACGGTGAACAACGGTCTTGCTTCTTGCAAGTCGGCGTTCAATCCCTGACCGTCCAGTTAGTACGGTACCATTCCTTCCCTCCGTCTTATCTTAAATTTGTGTCCTCGTATCCCTTCCAAGTGCTGTGTAGTCGTAATGGCTCAGTGCTTTCTCCTGATAATTATCTTACCCTCCTCTGTTTTTACACTCATCAGTGTTCCTTCGTCTGTAGTTATTAGGTATGTACGAACTCACGTGCTGTGGTGTGTACGAGCTCACGTGCTCTGGTATGTACGAGCTCACGTGCTGTGGTCTATACGAGTTTACGTGCTCACATCTTATAAGAACAGTAGTGGTCCCAAGACCGAGCCTTGATGGCCCCCCCCCCACTTGTCACGCTCCTCCAGCCCCAGCCCTCGTCTCTGAGTCTTCTATCCAAGTTCAAGTAAGTTTATTGAGATAGATACAACCCAAAAATATATCTTAGGCTACTTCTACCCTTATCTACTTCAAGTCCCCCAAGAGGGCTCACAATTCAATACGGTAGATACGTGGTAATATACATGACAAATGCATATACCTTAATTCAATTGTCATCACATATTATATATTAGAAAATTGATTACAATAATCTTAGTATTTACACTCTTGGGGCAAAGTGTCTGATCCTTTCAAGAATTGTCTTCATCATACCAAGACAAGAATCTAAGAATATAATAATAGCGTACATTTACTTCTCTATTTTTGATCCCATTAATGTTCAAAGACATTGTCCTCGTACCATATTATTTTAATGGTGAGTTTTCATAACCTTAACTTTACCGTTTTCTATAATTTATTGAGAACCGAAAGCCCCTTAGACACTCATGTTTTTGTAACATTTCTTTTGTCTGCTATATACCTATTTTTATATATAATTCATAATAAACAGCAGTGTAGCACAGATCTTTGCTCTGCACTTATACAGCTACCATCATCAAAGGTGATGTTATTGTCATCTATGTCCTACACTTTTATTTTTCGAAACCGCTTTACCGTACATTTTGTAACAGCATTTTCCACCGCAGAGAGTAGAGCACTTCCTTCACCAGGGAATAGTTAATTTTCCTGAGACACTGCCATCAGTGACGCCTCATCCTCTTCCTTGCTTTCTTCCGCCTCCATCTCATTTCCCGACTTCACTCCCTCTCACTTCCCCACTTCACTCCCTCTACCTGCCATAGCTAACTTTTCTAGTGCTTCAACCCTCATCTCTAATTGTTGTTAGATATTCCAACATCTGTGTACCAAAGTATGTTGACCAGACCACACACTAGAAGGTGAAGGGACGACGACGTTTCGGTCCGTCCTGGACCATTCTCAAGTCGATTGTATTCTCAATCGACTTGAGAATGGTCCAGGACGGACCGAAATGTCGTCGCCCCTTCACCTTCTAGTGTGTGGCCTGGTCAACATACTTTAGCCACGTTATTGTGACTCATCGCCTGCATCTGTGTACCAACCTCAGAATTGGACATCGTTCAGCACCTCACCACCACCACGCTACACTCTTTCAGCTTCATTTCCTACTGCCACTAAACTAGTCTTAATCGTTACTGCTCATTTCTCCCAAGCGTTGGTCATAGAGGCTAGTGGTGTGTCTCCGCTGTTCCTACTTTGTTCCTGAGGAGCGATCGTCCCTCTCTTAGGAGCTTTATTCATCCTGCTTGTGGGCGCTGGCTTGTAGTCTCAGCAGATGGGGCGTCGTGGGGTACAGAGGACCCGGCATTATGGGAACCTCGACCATTGCAACAAGATGGCAGGAACTTTTCCCCCTTTTCCAATCTTGACTCTACACCCTCGCGAATCATGCTTCATACCGCAGGTACCGGCATCTGGGGTCGAACTGGTATATCCAAGCCATATGACCCCAACGACAACACTTCATACATAATGTAGGTTCCTCAATATACTTAGCAACTTTAGCCACTTCTGTGCAGGAACGGAGCCAAGTCCGTGCACAAAAGTGTGTACGATAATATTTTGTCAATGTTAAAGTGAGGTTGAGCATTAGGGCGGTAAGACATATATTGGCACAGTTTATATATCACAAAACTATGATAATGAGACAATTAGAAGCATAACTAATATAAACTAATCATAAGCTGACGTTGTAGATATTCACAAACCTCAGCATTGTCAACCGGAATTCTTTTTCCAACATTTTACCCGGAATAATTGTCAAGTGACACTGGTGTGTAATTTAGGGCCTCTTGTCTATCACCTCTTGAATATTGCAACTACCTTTCCCTTTTTCCAGAATTCTGCGAGATTTCCTGTCT
>NC_091202.1:31495184-31510184 GCF_040958095.1 Procambarus clarkii
GGTTAGTTAACCATTTTTATATCCAGCAGATGGAGAGGGATGCAAAGTGTAACATCAAAGTGCTCTAATGTATCTTACTTACCAGTGAACTCCACCAATGAAAACATTCGTGGCAGATTACCCGAGATAATAAAAATACAAAATAGGTGGTATTCAGCAAATATTTTATATCGGTCTTTACCATAAAGGAATATTGCTAAGTTGCCTGATGCAGATTTACAGAGGAAGTTCCCTCAATTACTAGTATTTAGTATACGACTATTACAAATAAAGCAGAACAAGTACCCTGCAGGCCTGGCTGAAGTATTTTCCCGGGTCCTGAAGGAATGTAAGGAAGAACTCTGTCATCCCTTGTGATTGACAGATATGAGACTGAAAGAGAACGGTTCTTCCTTTCCTTCCGTTTATCTTAGTTTTAATGTTAACAAGCAAGTGTGCATATCAACACGTAGTATTCCTTTACATAACCTGCAACTTGTTTAAACAAAGCAACTCTTTGCTAATACTTAAACCAAGTTACGCTTCATTTTAAGAGGACCTCGAATGATTTTATAAATACGTTTAGGACACGAGCGGCTGGGCATCGTATGCAGCCTGTATATCCTCTGTAACCTACGCAGGATGTTACGAAAGTGGCGATATAAAATTGGCTGTGAAAATATGTAAATTCCCCAACTTTATAAGCTCAGTATCGTGCCATGATCCGCAGCAAGGCTCGAGGAATACAACTTTCCCTTATAAATCAATGAAGTACCTGGCCTCAAACTGTTTAGTTGAAATAGGTCTAGTGTAGAGTGAAAGTCTTTAGACAAGTCCACCAGTTTACTGGGACGAACTTATCTACATGACACCGCTTCTTACATACCGGTTGAGAGGCGGGACCAAAGAGCCAAAGCTCAACCCCCCGCAAGCACAAATAGGTGAGTACGCAAATCTCTCTATGTATACTCACAATTAATAACAATGAAGTAACATAATAAAATTATATTCATTAAATATAATAATACAATACACTAGCATATAGTAGAATACAGTAGAACCAACGTGTATTTAATGCTATTTCACATACTGTAGAATGAATGACATTGCGTTAGAGGTACCTTAACACTTATTAGGTATTCCCTTATATATATATATATATATATATATATATATATATATATATATATATATATATATATATATATATATATATATATATATATAATGTACCGGGTTTCGATACCTGGTAATCCTCTTTGCCAGAGGAATCAGATGGATTAAGCCGTTCAAATATTTTATTATTCAATTATGATAAAATATTAAGGGGATGGTGGTCTGGCTAGTAGAACAACCTCGATTCAGTGAACTATATGAGTTCACTGCAATTCAACCACAATTCGTTGCACCCTGACAAGTCTTCAGAGTCATTCATACGATTCAATTTGTTTAACACAAGAAAAAACCCATTTCTATAGCAATTTCTCCTTACGCTTCATTCATTTACGAAAATTACTAACAAAATGTGATTGGAGCCATATTAGAGGAGTTTACCATCCAAGTCCCTAATATTATTTTTTTTTTTTTTTTTTTTTTTTTTTTTTTTTTTTTTTTTTTTTTTTTTTTTTTGAGATATATACAAGAGTTGTTACATTCTTGTACAGCCACTAGTACGCGTAGCGTTTCGGGCAAGTCCCTGGAATACGATCCCCGCCGCGAAGAATCGTTGTTACAACCAAGTACACATTTTACTGTTGAGTTAAACAGAGGCTACAGTTAAGGATTTGCGCCCAGTAAATCCTCCCCGGCCAGGATACGAACCCATGACAAAGCGCTCACGGAACGCCAGGTGAGTGTCTTACCACTGCACCATGGAGACTAGTGACTATTCTAGAGTCTCTAGAGACTATTTCTCACGCTTAATGCTCAATTTCTCTGAGTAAAACTTTACTTTCAACTTATCATGTGATGGGCAGCCCGTCAGGAGAACCTGTCTGTGACAAGATATTACAGCATTTACCTTATTTTCAACGTCCCAACCTCGAAACCTTATTTTCAAAGGTTGCCGAGTCCATGTTTATGTCAAGGAAAACGGCGCCAACTTGAAATGAAAACGAACTAATATCATTTTGTTTTAAATATGTTCTATGGCTTCCCCCCAAGGCTGCACCTTTCTCCCGGTGTTGCCTCACACTAATCATAAGATGGACACCACTGTGGAGAAGTGCCCGACAGACCACTGGAACATTATCTAAAACAGTGCACAGTTACAAACCCATTAAGATTTCAACTTAGATTCAACAGTGCAGAAGTTGTTAAACACATGGGACAAAATCTTACTGAAGCGACCATACGAGTCATAAATACTCATACTCCGCCCAAGTAAAACAGAAACAAGCAACACTTAGTGGGCCAGCCAGAGGCTTAGGGCCCACGCAGGAATATCCCTGCAAAAAAAAAAAGATGGACAGTTACCAGAAGAACTTGATTGTAGAGACATTTCACCCTCATTGTCAGTATTTCTCAGGATTCATCCCCCATTAAATCTTATAACCCAGATCATCAACTTGCAGCTGGTCTGTGAACTCTGACGCTGCACGGAAAACAAATCTGTTCAACACTTGCTGCACAGAGCACTTGTTCGGCCAAGCGGGCGAGGGACTCCTGCCTGGAAAGTGTACATTGCAACCGAGGATTCCAATAACTAAGGTTCGCTGAATCGAGGTATAACATTTGTAGTAGAAATATAATTCTGTATAAAACGTGTTCTTTTAACTTAATCATATATTGAACCTATCGATTCCATCTTCATAGAGATCAAAGTTAAGCAATAAAATATAGTAATTAGTCGAATAAATTACATACTGTAACGAGTCGTTTATTATTAATGACAAATGTGTGATCAAAAGGCTGTAATATTAATGCATGTGAGAGCATCACTGTCGGTGTTTTTAATTTATCCAAATAATAATGAGGCAAGTCGCTCTCCTACGAACTCTTCCTGGAGTGGCTTCTCGCAGTTTTTCTGTTCTCCAAGCCAGAGGCTTGACTTGTGATAACTTGGTACAACAGACTGTTGCTTGGAGCGAACCGGAGGACCACATATCCTCTATGTTGCTCCGGCGCTGTTGGCAGGAACGTGTCTGATTTTTGCTTGGTCCACTTTTGTTCCGGCGATATTTGTGTTGGGATCATTCTGAATAGCCGTCGACCTTTGATGTTCATTCAGTGTTCTCTGAGTGTGCCAGTGACACCTCTACGCTACATTTTCAACTATATACTACACAAACATTGACATGTAGGGATATAGTCTCTCAGGTAAGTTAGTAATTTAAATGCACAGTAGCAGTCCTAGGCGTTCAATCCCCGACCGTCCAAGTGGTTTGGAACCGTTCCTCCCCATCCCATCCCAAATCCTTATCCTGATCCCTTCCCAGTGTTAAATAGTTGTAACTATTTAGTTGTATCTCTCCACAATGTTATTTTACGGTGCATATTTGGGACCTGGCTTTTCAGAATGTTCCATGTATATATTAAGATACTTCTCTCTCTCTCTCGCCTTCTTCTAGAGAGTACATTTTGAGAGACTTTGAGACGGTCTCAATAATTTAGGTGCTTTATCGTGTCTAATGAGTGTACAAGTTCTCGGTATTCCCTCAACTTAGGCAAGTCCTCTTGCTCTGAAGAGGAGAGTGAGTACCGAGCAGTTAAAAGCTATATTTTCTGTTGCCTTAGAGTGTTCCAATGTCTTCTACACCCGACTCCTTATCCTGATCCCTTCCACGTGCTATATAGTCGTAATGGTTGGGTACTTTCTACTGATAATTCATTCCTTCCTTCACATGACAGATTTTTGTATGGTCTGCAATATATGACATAAAGTCGTGACTTGTCTGTTTGACTGTACCTCATATGAGAAAGAGAGAAAACAGTTGTGTAAGTACTGTGCCATGGGGGTACAGAGCTTTTCACTGTTCTTGAAATTGATTTTAGGTGATTTACTGTTATTTTTTTGCGTTCTGTTCCACAGGAAATTTAATATCCATTGCCCAAGTTTATCTTATTCCGCTTCATCTCATTTTATGTGAGCCGGCTCCATTTTTCGGGAGCCGGTCGGCCGAGCGGACAGCACGCTGGACTTGTGATCCTGTGGTCTTGGGTTCGATCCCAGGCGCCGGCGAGAAACAATGGGCAGAGTTTCTTTCACCCTATGCCCCTGTTACCTAGCAGTAAAATAGGTACCTGGGTGTTAGTCAGCTGTCACGGGCTGCTTCCTGGGGGTGGAGGCCTGGTCAAGGACCGGGCCGCGGGGACACTAAAGCCCCGAAATCAACTCAAGATAACCTCAAGATGTGCGATCACTCCAAGCTCACACTTATAAAATACCTTTACAAAGTCCGTGTATAACATATCCGTATTGTTTTTCTAATGCTTTCGGGATTTTGTAATTATGGTTGATTAATTGCGCAAGGCAGGATCTTCCCGTTGTAAATCCATGTTGACCTAGGCTATGAAGGTCCTTTGTTTTCCATAAAATTGGAGATTTGACTGCTAATCACTCGTTCAAAAACTGTAATTGTGTGTGTGTGATATTATTGCAACTGGTCTATAGTTTGTTGACCAGACCACACACTAAAAGTTGAAGGGACGACGACGTTTCGGTCCGTCCTGGACCATTCTCAAGTCGATTGTGATGAGGACAGGTAGGGACAGGCAATAAAAGTCTATAGTTTAACCAATGTTTATAGTTTAATGTTTATAGTTTCAACTGGTCTATAGTTTAACCAATGTTTTCCTCCTTCCCTTGTGTAGTGGTGCTATATCTGCTGGTATAAGTGCTTCCGGTATCTTATCTGTATCAAACGTTTTCTCCAAACTACACAGATTGCTTATGCTTACTGGCCTTTTGCATTTCATTATAAATATGGAATTCCAAGAGTCTTGATCTGGAGTTCAGTGTATGGGCATGTTGTCAAGTTATCTTTCAAAGTCTGCTTTGGAAAGCGTTCATGAAGAAGCTGTACGGATCTTCAAGTTTTATGTTGCTTATTGGGGTGCTTAACGTAGCCTCATTGGCTTTGTTAGGATTTCATTACTTTCCCTCCTCGTCCTCTGTGTATGAACCTTCACTTGTAAGTATAGGTCCAATACTTTATATTAATTAATTGTTGTAAAGTCCACTGTTTTAAATAATTGTCACGCCTACTCCAGATGCAAATATCATTGATTTAATTTTAGCTACAAATGTAATTTTAGTAAATAATTGACTGAATCAGGAGATAAATTCTCCTAATTTATTTGAAATCTATAATTCTAAGTTGGAGATAAATTCAAATGATCATCAAATTCAATTTCAAATAAAATACAAAAATACTTGCAAAAGTAGATATTGGAAACAAGAATTTTACCAACAAGCTTTCGAGAGATTTCAGGTCCGTGTTTGAGCGGCGCCATTCGAGGCCACATCCACGAAGGCACAATGACATGTTTTCACATCCGAGAAATGGATAAAGTTTACGAGGGTATAAAACTTGGTCCGAGTTTTCATGTGCCATTGTAAAGCAAATGACAGCGTTAAAGCAAGCGCATGTGAATGGTATGATGCGGGTTGCCTCACACCAACGCCTCTTCCTCATCCTGTCCGCTCATATAATACACCGCAATTTGTACGTTTATGATCACCCAACGGTGAAAATACGGGGTACTAGGAAACGTAGCGGCTCACAGACAGCCACATTTTCTATGCATCGGTTAGTGGGTAGCTTGAGGTCGCGCGATGTAGCACATTGTATTATGTCCGTTGTGACTGGATAAAACAGTTCACAACGTTGTGACTGGATATAACAGTTCACAACGTTGTGACTGGATATAACAGTTCACAACGTTGTGACTGGATATAACAGTTCACAACGTTGTGACTGGATATAACAGTTCACAACGTTGTGACTGGATATAACAGTTCACAACGTTGTGACTGGATATAACAGTTCACAACGTTGTGACTGGATATAACAGTTCACAACGTTGTGACTGGATATAACAGTTCACAACGTTGTGACTGGATATAACAGTTCACAACGTTGTGACTGGATATAACAGTTCACAACGTTGTGACTGGATATAACAGTTCACAACGTTGTGACTGGATATAACAGTTCACAACGTTGTGACTGGATATAACAGTTCACAACGTTGTGACTGGATATAACAGTTCACAACGTTGTGACTGGATATAACAGTTCACAACGTTGTGACTGGATATAACAGTTCACAACGTTGTGACTGGATATAACAGTTCACAACGTTGTGACTGGATATAACAGTTCACAACGTTGTGACTGGATATAACAGTTCACAACGTTGTGACTGGATATAACAGTTCACAACGTTGTGACTGGATATAACAGTTCACAACGTTGTGACTGGATATAACAGTTCACAACGTTGTGACTGGATATAACAGTTCACAACGTTGTGACTGGATATAACAGTTCACAACGTTGTGACTGGATATAACAGTTCACAACGTTGTGACTGGATATAACAGTTCACAACGTTGTGACTGGATATAACAGTTCACAACGTTGTGACTGGATATAACAGTTCACAACGTTGTGACTGGATATAACAGTTCACAACGTTGTGACTGGATATAACAGTTCACAACGTTGTGACTGGATATAACAGTTCACAACGTTGTGACTGGATATAACAGTTCACAACGTTGTGACTGGATATAACAGTTCACAACGTTGTGACTGGATATAACAGTTCACAACGTTGTGACTGGATATAACAGTATAATCCAGCTTGTTCACTGGATATAACAACAAACAACAGTTACAGGAGAACAGAACACGTCGCGTTTGCAGTAAAAAACACAAACTCATTTGTCTGGAGAACACGCATCATTTGTCACCGAGAAATATAAAAACATGACCCAAAGAAATTTTACAGTTCCATAAATAGTTTTCACCCGGTGTGTTGGTTCTGTAATGACAGGAAATAGGGATTTAGTTTGTGAAGAAGGCGATACGGCAAGAATTTGATGTCTGCTTTGGCTTCTGTTTTGTCCTTGGAAAATTGAAATGTTTCATGTTCGTCCATGTGTTTTTGAAAGAGAGTATCTTGAGGTTATCTTGAGATGATTTCGGGGCTTTTTAGTGTCCCCGCGGCCCGGTCCTCGACCAGGCCTCCACCCCCAGGAAGCAGCCCGTGACAGCTGACTAACACCCAGGTACCTATTTTAATGCTAGGTAACAGGGGGCATAGGGTGAAAGAAACTCTGCCCATTGTTTCTCGCCGGCGCCTGGGATCGAACCCAGGACCACAGGATCACAAGTATAGCGTGCTGTCCGCTCGGCCGACCGGCTCCCTCTCTAAAACAGTTTGTAAAACTGTCTTCCATGTTTGTGAAGTGTTCTCAGTAGGCACTATGGCACGAAACTGCCAGACCTCTGACCAATCTTTCAAATCACTCCGGGGAGAGACACTTCCACAAGAGTACGAATTTGCAAATGTCTCTCACCAATATGGAAAAAGATTAATAAGACTTGAATGTAGCAATCGACCAATAAGCTTTCTATCAATAGTTGAAGCACTCGAGGAAACCATTTTTAACGACAAAATTAGAGACCACATTGTACAGCATTAAGGCAGTTTGTGTTTAAAAGATTCCCAGCATCACTTACAGGTTAAGTTCCTTTATTGAGACAATAAAATACATCTCAAAGGAATAAAGTAGCTTAGGCTGTTTCTACCCCCCCCCCCTCTGACTTACAGTGAAGTCGTTATGTTATATAGATCTTTATTATCGTAATATGTGGGATGAAAGGTGCATATATCATATTATGGTTTTCAGAAAGTGTTGGGTTATATTCGTGATTAATAAATAATATCAGTAGTGAAAGCGCATGATACAGACGGCGGTGTGTTAATATAATTGCAAAATGGGTTACTTGAATGCAAGTTATTGAATTGCCATGATTGAAAATTGAATTGCTTGAGTGAGAGAGCTCCTAAACCAGAGGGGGGGGGGGGGGTCTGCCACTCTCCTGAATGTCCGTCCTCAGTCCTATTATTCAATTACTTTTGGACCCATTTTTGTTTTACATCGGTTTTTTCGTTCGCTTGAAAATGTCGCCCGAGGTATTTCTGTAAATGCTGGTAGTGGCTGTATCTTATCTTGAGGTTATCTTGAGATGATTTCCAGGCTTTAGTGTCCCCGCGGCCCGGTCCTCGACCAGGCCTCCACCCCAAGGAAGCAGCCCGTGACAGCTGACTAACACCCAGGTACCTATTTTACTGCTAGGTAACAGGGGCATAGGGTGAAAGAAACTCTGCCCATTGTTTCTCGCTGGCGCCCGGGATCGAACCCGGGACCACAGGATCACAAGCCCCGCGTGCTGTCCGCTCGGCCGACCGGCTCCCACTCGAAAGTGGGAGCCTGTAGGTCGAAACTATGAAATATCTGCAATAAATATATTTATGAATCCTTCGGTTATATTACTCTAGCTCCTGGGCCAGGTTGTCTGACAGTCTGCTGCTACGTTTATCACTTGTTTTCTACACATTTTTAAAAATATCCTTCATGAACCCCCACCTGAAGAAACACATTGGAAGACTGGAAAAGGTTCAGAAGTTTGCGACGAGGCTCGTCCCAGAGTTGCATGGGATGGGATATGAAGAGCGACTGAAGGAACTGAACCTGACGACGCAAGAAAAAAGGAGTGAGCAGCGAGATATGATAGCAGCATATAAAATACTTAGGGGGATTGACAGAGAGGAAATAGACGAAATGTTCCCACGAAATACCAACAGAACGAGGGGACATGGGTGGAAGCTGGATACTAAGATGAGTCGTTGAAATGTTAGAAAGTTTTCTTTTAGCGTGAGAGTAGTGAGAAATGGAATGAAGTGAAGAAGCACTTTGTGGAAGAAAACACTGTTCAAAGCCTTCACACTTGGTATGATAGAGGACAGGAGTCATTGCTTTAAACAACCGAAGGCTAGAAAGGCGGGATCCAAGAGCCAACGCTCGATCCTGCAGGCACAAATAGGTTTGTACACACACACACACACACACACACACACACACACACACACACACACACACACACACACACACATACATTACCAGTTGAGAGGCGGAACCAAAGAGCCGAAGCTCAACCCCCACAAGCACAACTAGGCGAGTACATACTCAAGGACCCACCCACCTCCCTCCCTCCCTCCCTCCCTCCCTCCTCTGGCCGTGCCACAGGAGGTGGCCAGTGTGACAGCTTCACCTTACGGGAGAGAGGCGGGGTAGGAGCAGGTGCCCAACCACCTCCGGACACCCGGCGGCCTTGTACTACTACCCACATTATTGACGCTCCTCCCACTCCCATCATTTCCCCTCGGGCTCCCAGGCCTGAATTACTGCTGGCAGCTGCACCGTCTCCCCTCGTGAGGGTCACTCCTCTCTCCGCGTCACTCATAGCCTGGGGGTGAGTGACGCCGCTGAGGCCGCGTTGAGGGCTGGTCGTTGGTCGGGTGTCCACCAGTACCCACCAGCGGGGTATGGCAGGTCGTTGGTCGGGTGTCCACCAGTACCCACCAGCGGGGTATGGCTGGTCGGTGGTCGGGTGTCCACCAGTACCCACCAGCGGGGTATGGCTGGTCGGTGGTCGGGTGTCCACCAGTACCCACCAGCGGGGTATGGCAGGTCGTTGGTCGGGTGTCCACCAGTACCCACCAGCGGGGTATGGCTGGTCGTTGGTCGGGTGTCCACCAGTACCCACCAGCGGGGTATGGCTGGTCGGTGGTCGGGTGTCCACCAGTACCCACCAGCGGGGTATGGCTGGTCGGTCATACAGAGGTCACCGCAGTGGTGACCTCTGTCGGCGGCCTCCGCTGATGCTGCTCCGTGTCTGATGGTCATTCTCTCTCTCTCTCTCTCTCGTTCTTTATATCATACGGCCCTCAACACACCCTCCTTGGTGTCGCTCTTCCTCATTCTCATCATTTCCCTCTCGTCTCGTCATTACTCACCGCTCATCTTCCCCCTCACTGCTCCTGCCTTCCCCTCACCACTCTCCCCTTTCCCTTACTGCTTGGAGCTGAATGATTACCTCTGTTAAGTCGGGTTATTATCTTATAATGTTCCCTCTTTTTCGCACAGTGTGTGTGGCAGGGTGTGGGATGGTGTGTGGCAGGGTGTGGGATGGTGTGTGTGGCAGGGTGTGGGGCAGGGTGTGGGACGGTGTGTGGCAAGGTGTGGGATGGTGTGTGTGGCAGGGTGTGGGGCAGGGTGTGGGATGGTGTGTGTGGCAGGGTGTGGGATGGTGCGTGGCAGGGTGTGGGACAGGGTGTGTGGCAGGGCGTGGGACGGTGGAGAGGAAGAAGTAGCAAGCATTAAAGAAAGGAGTAGACAACATAGACAAGAAAATGTAGTAGACAAAAGAGACGGGGCGAAAATGAACATGGAACAGGAGCGATAAGGACAGAGACACGTATGGAAAGGGCAGAGGAGCATGGGACGGGTGCCAAAAAAAAAAGGGAGAGATCTGGAGTCGAAGGGAAGGGATTGGAGCCAAGTGTTACCGAGCCAGCGATGGGAGAGGAGAGGTCGGCAGTAATGAGAGGACGAGTGAAGGGAAGAGTGAGGGGGAGAGAGGAGGGAAGGGGTGTAGAGGGAGAGGGAGGAGGGAAGGGGTGTAGAGGGAGAGAGTGAGGGAAGGGGTGTAGAGGGAGAGGGATTGTATTCACTCATAAAATAAGAGAAACCGGTAATACTAAGACTCCAGACGCCTGCCACGTCACATTCTTTAGGGACCCATAAGGCTTTTCTAAGTTTTCTATTACCACCCAACTTTGATCTTTTTATAGTGCTTTTATGAGAGCCCCGGCTGGCACTGTGGTGGGGGGGGGCCAGGGGCTGGCACTGTGGTGGGGGGCCAGGGGCTGGCACTGTGGTGGGGGGGCCAGGGGCTGGCACTGGTGGGGGGGCCAGGGGCTGGCACTGTGGTGGGGGGCCAGGGGCTGGCACTGTGGTGGGGGGCGGCCAGGGGCTGGCACTGTGGTGGGGGGGCCAGGGGCTGGCACTGTGGTGGGGGGGCCAGGGGCTGGCACTGTGGTGGGGGGCCAGGGGCTGGCACTGTGGTGGGGGGGCGGCCAGGGGCTGGCACTGTGGTGGGGGGCCAGGGGCTGGCACTGGTGGGGGGGGGGGCAGGGGCTGGCACTGTGGTGGGGGGGGCAGGGGCTGGCACTGTGGTGGTGGGCCAGGGGCTGGCACTGTGGTGGGGGACCAGGGGCTGGCACTGTGGTGGGGGGCCAGGGGCTGGCACTGTGGTGGGGGGCCAGGGGCTGGCACTGTGGTGGGGGGGGCCAGGGGCTGGCACTTGTGGTGGGGGGCCAGGGGCTGGCACTGTGGTGGTGGGGGGCCAGGGGCTGGCACTGTAGTGGGGGGGGGGCCAGGGGCTGGCACTGTAGTGGGGGGCCAGGGGCTGGCACTGTAGTGGGGGGGGGGCCAGGGGCTGGCACTGTAGTGGGGGGGGCCAGGGGCTGGCGCTGTGGTGGGGGGGCCAGGGGCTGGCACTGTGGTGGGGGGCCAGGGGCTGGCACTGTGGTGGGGGGCCAGGGGCTGGCACTGTGGTGGGGGGCCAGGGGCTGGCACTGTGGTGGGGGGCTAGGGGCTGGCACTGTGGTGGGGGGCTAGGGGCTGGCACTGTGGTGGGGGGGCCAGGGGCTGGCACTGTGGTGGGGGGCCAGGGGCTGGCACTGTAGTGGGGGGCCAGGGGCTGGCACTGTAGTGGGGGGCCAGGGGCTGGCACTGTGGTGGGGGGGCCAGGGGCTGGCACTGTGGTGGGGGGGGGGGGGGCAGGGGCTGGCACTGTGGTGGGGGGGGGCCAGGGGCTGGCACTGTGGTGGGGGGCCAGGGGCTGGCACTGTGGTGGGGGGGGGCAGGGGGGCTAGCACTGTGGTGGGGGGGCCAGGGGCTGGCACTGTGGTGGGGGGGCCAGGGGCTGGCACTGTGGTGGGGGGGACCAGGGGCTGGCACTGTGGTGGGGGGGCCAGGGGCTGGCACTGTGGTGGGGGGGCCAGGGGCTGGCACTGTGGTGGGGGGGCCAGGGGCTGGCACTGTGGTGGAGGGGCCAGGGGCTGGCACTGTGGTGGGGGGGCCAGGGGCTGGCACTGTGGTGGGGGGCCAGGGGCTGGCACTGTGGTGGGGGGGGCCAGGGGCTGGCACTGTGGTGGGGGGGCCAGGGGCTGGCACTGTGGTGGGGGGGCCAGGGGCTGGCACTGTGGTGGGGGGGCCAGGGGCTGGCACTGTGGTGGGGGGGCCAGGGGCTGGCACTGTGGTGGGGGGGCCAGGGGCTGGCACTGTGGTGGGGGGGCCAGGGGCTGGCACTGTGGTGGGGGGCCAGGGGCTGGCACTGTGGTGGGGGGGGCCAGGGGCTGGCACTGTGGTGGGGGGGGCCAGGGGCTGGCACTGTGGTGGGGGGGGCCAGGGGCTGGCACTGTGGTGGGGGGGGCCAGGGGCTGGCACTGTGGTGGTGGGGGGCCAGGGGCTGGCACTGTGGTGGTGGGGGGCCAGGGGCTGGCACTGTGGTGGTGGGGGCCAGGGGCTGGCACTGTGGTGGTGGGGGGCCAGGGGCTGGCACTGTGGTGGTGGGGGCCAGGGGCTGGCACTGTGGTGGGGGGGCCAGGGGCTGGCACTGTGGTGGTGGGGGGCCAGGGGCTGGCACTGTGGTGGTGGGGGGCCAGGGGCTGGCACTGTGGTGGGGGGGCTAGGGGCTGGCACTGTGGTGGTAGTGAGGGGGGTCAGGGGCTGGCACTGTGGTGGTAGTGGGGGGGCCAGGGGCTGGCACTGTGGTGGGGGGGCCAGGGGCTGGCACTCGGTGGTGGGGGGGCCAGGGGCTGGCACTCGGTGGTGGGGGGGCCAGGGGCTGGCACTCGGTGGTGGGGGGGCCAGGGGCTGGCACTGTGGTGGTGGTGGTGGGGGGCCAGGGGCTGGCACTGTGGTGGGGGGGCATGAGGGGCAGGAAGCCAGGGGCTACACCGGGCAAGAGGGGCAGGAAGCCAGGGCCACACTGGGCTTCAGGAGCGGGAGACGTGTGATTAATTCCTTATCATTACCCCCTAAACAACCTCGTTAGTCTTGCTGTTATCCAAACTTCAGAGTCTCCGGAGGCGACCATTCCCAACCTAACGACGTCTGGCGTCTTGGCGGCCGTGGTGAGGCAGCGGTCAGGAGGCAGCATGAAGCCATCACCATTATATACCACTAACAAGGCATAGGAGGACAGAGTGTAGGAATGGTGCCTAACTACTTAAGCCATCGGGAATTGAACGCCGACCTGCAAGAAGCGAGGCCATCGCTGCATCGACGGTTCTAACTGCGTGGTCATCACTAGTGTTGATCACAGAGTATAATGTTCCCGGGTCATAGACACGTCTATAATGATCAGCAATTTTCGTATAATGGGTTTTATATATAACGGAATAGGTTTGGGGTGCATAATAGACAAATAAATTGAAACCGTCTGTCTGTAGCGCCTGATGGCATCCTTCATCCCTCGCTCTCCTCCTCTGAGCTGTGGAGGCTGCTGTAACTACCTGTACTAACAATCTGCTCTAATTGTTTGGCGTCTTAATGGACTAGTAATGTCTTTGCTTCCCTCACTTGTTCTTGCAAACTTCCACCTGCATTCCCTATTACAAAGGAGATGGTTTATCCCCTGGAGAGTATACCATCGCTCCCCTGAGCTACGCACGAACACAGCCCCCCTAGTATTGATTATATAATTATACGCATATATGTTGTACAGTGTTTAGGGGAGAGAGCTCGGCAAACACCCTCAAAGAATGATCAAGAAGACTGTGATTGATGCGTCAGGCTGCGAGCAGCCGCGTCCAACAGCCTGTGTATGTGAAGGAAACTTGGCTATATTACTCCCCCAAGGGAGTATGTGAAGGCCTAGACGAAATTCGTCTCTTTCAAGGAGCTGTGTTTGGTGTCTGGAGAGTTCTTCGTGAGCAAGGTGGCCGTCTTCTTGCTCTTAATTGTATGTTATTAATTCAATCTTCCAGGAATCTGGTGCCGGAGTTGGTGGGCACGATGTCCATGGCTACTTCACAAGTCCAGCGGGGGTTGAGGTGACTTCTATTATATGTATAGTTCGTTGTTGGTATCACATTCTTGGAGGATTCGTGTGGATTATCCATCTTCAGAGATTCACTGAAAGCAGATTCGTACTGTACCTTCAATATTTCACTCGTTTCTTTTCTTTCATCTGTGAAGTGTCATCTCTCTTGCGTAAGGCCACAATACTATTTTTTCTAAATTTTGTATAGGGGAAAAGAGTATTTTAGATTCCTCTTTCTCTGATGGCCTTAATAAGCTCTTTACCTCTCCTGGATTTTATGATTCTTGTAGCTTTAGCTGCAGCGTTTTCATTTCTCTTCATAATCTTCATCATCATTTTTGGGATAGAGTGAAGCGTATGGGATATTTTATTATTTTTCTTCGTCAATAGAGTGCGCGCCTTCTTCGTTCTCCGTCAATAGAGTGCGCGCCTTCTTCGTTCTAGTTTGCATCTTTCTATCTTTCTTGGTGGTATATATGACTTGAACATATTTCTAGTGCAGGCGATGAGTCACAATAACGTGGCTAAAGTAGGTTGACCAGACCACACACTAGAAGGTGAAGGGACGACGACGTTTCGGTCCGTCCTGGACCATTCTCAAGTCGATGAGAATGGTCCATGACGGACCGAAACGTCGTCGTCCCTTCACCTTCTAGTGTGTGGTCTGGTCAACATATTTCTAGTGCTACTTTGCTAGTTTTCCCGAAGCACTGATATAGAATTGCATTATCTAACTGTTCTTCCCAGCTGATATCTGTGAGGTCTTGGTTAATTAGTTCCCAGACAATCATTTTAATATTAAAACTGAATTTGCTGAATTCTCCTCCTGGACGTGGGGACTGATTACACAGGTCTGTTGCCAATGCTTGCCTGAACATATTTTGTGTAGCAA